>NC_091236.1:5759415-5856915 GCF_040958095.1 Procambarus clarkii | reverse complement strand
GAGTAGTGCTTCATAGGCAATGACTTGCGAAGATTGGTTGATTTGTGAAGTCCGTCCTCAGAGCAAATCTATTACCATGAGAAACTACATCCCCCCCCCTCACCCTCCTCCCCTCAAACCTAACTGGATAGTTATCTACATATTTGTGATAGTCTGAAAGCCTATTATGGTTTCAGAAAATAGTGTACATATAAAGTGGGAAGTTAACCTTTGTCCTAAACAGAGATTATTCTCAAATTATAACTTTATTGTATTGTAAATCGTTGGTTTAAAATATAAAAAGTAAATACTGCAAATATTTTCTTTGACTTTGAAGAATTTTGTTTTCTGTAAAAAGAGTTCTCAGGTACACTCAAATAAATTTTCAATTCCATATTTCACATTATCGTAAATAATACACTGTATTAACGTAACCAAATGTAATGAAACCTAACCTAACCTAACCATAGAGTAGATAATAGCACTGATTCTGTAGTTATTCTCAATAAATTCCCGTGAGCGGATTTCCTCGCCGAGGACAGAGGTGGTTGTGAGGTTACTCAATAAAGATATTGTTTCACCCACATACTCTCACTCGTCCAACCACTTGGACTGGACGGTAGAGCGACGATCTCGCTTCATGCAGGTCGAGGTTCAATCCCCGACCGTCCATGGGCACCATTCCTTCCTTCCTTCCCTCCGTCCCATCCCAAATCCTTATCCTGACCCCTTCCCAGTGCTATATAGTCGTAATGGTTTGGTGCTTTCCCCTGATAATTCCCTCCCTCACCCACATACTGCAAATACAAATAATTGCCAACATAAAGACAACATATAACCAAATATAATTAAAATAATCTAATGCTTCCTATGGTAATCAGTTAACCAAGGCGGACTAATCAATAACGAAGGCGGGTGTCATGTTCCGGTGAGCGTATGACGTCCTCTGATGCACCAATATTTACGCAGCAGACGTTGAGGCTTGAGTATTGCCTGTTATTGCCGAGTGGTGACTGGAGTGGTTAGAAAGTTCGGTATTGGTCAACAAGGGAGAGATGATGGTGATGGTGACAACCGCTGCCAGTTACGAAACAGCTGTGTATAGAGTAATCACCACGTCTTCCCACGTACTCACTATCTGCTTACCCCTCGGCAGCTCGCTAGCAAATGGAGGGAGTCGCTACACGCTCTCCACAGAGCTGGCGTCCCACTGCCGCAGCCAGGAACCCTGCTCGGCTTACCGAGGTCCCCATAGGCCAACGACTGACCTCCTTCATGCAGTCCACAACTTACTACCTACCTACTAGTAAGGTACCACCGGGTACCTATTTACTGCTAGGGGAAACACACGAAGTGTTAGGAAACGTGTCCAAACGTTTCAGCCTGCCAGGAAATCGAACCCGGGCCATTCAGTTGCAAGCCAGAAGAGCTCACCTCTACGGTGAAAATTAGAATATGTATTTCACCACCAGGGCCTTCGAGTAAATAAAATCACTACGATCACCTTCTGTGGTTGTTCAATAAATCCCTGAACTGTATGTTTGACAAATCTTTCACCCTGTCCATGGAGGACAGAAGAAAATGTATATATGTTATTGTAAACGTGTGGCATTGTAAATGCGTGGCCACGTCTGCGGTAGAAAAAAAAACTACCACTACATCCTACGCTCACCACAACAACTTACAAACTGATGCACCCGCTTTTCAAGTATTATCATGCAATACTCGCGCTCCAGATTTTGTGCACTTACTGCCTCTTGTAACTACAACAAATTAAAATACATCGCTGTCCCACTTTTCCAATTTCACAGTCATCTTATAGACAGGATCAGAAGCCAACGTTTTACCCGCGACCCTTGTCCTCCAATCTTTCAAAAACTGTCAGTGAAGTTTTATCTTAAAACTTCACATTAGCTCAGTCGATTAAGGCTCCCGGACGCAGGTTCGAATCCTCGTCACGGCCCTTATGGATTTGTTCACATTATTTATTTTGGCGCCCGCTTCCCCCCCCCCCCCCAACACACACACAGCTCAAGACTATGCAAGCTGAGTTGTCATTTTACTGACACTGCATTAACCATTATTACATTTTCTAATAAAATGCACATTTGTATCTGTTTAGTTCACAAGGACAATGGTTGTCTGCTGGCCGTCAGTAGGGCGTGGCTAAGATGACCTAACATCTGTCTAGGTCGACCCAAGGAAATATAGATAGTGGGGGGATTCTAGGACGTGACTAAGACAAGGCTAGAATGTTGCTGGTGAAGGTTATTGCATGCTTGACACTGCTTTGTGTCAAGGCTCGGACATTGATACATAGGTAATGCTAGGCTATGGGATAGGATGAACTAGGCTGTAGGCTAGGACGAACTAGGGAGTAGGCTAGGATGAACTAGGGTGTAGGCTAGGACGAACTAGGGAGTAGGCTAGGACGAACTAGGGAGTAGGCTAGGACGAACTAGGGAGTAGGCTAGGGAGGAGGGTGCGATATGACTGTGGTGGATTCTTGGAATGGATTATGACTAAAAGAGAAGAACAAAACATGGTTATTATAAAAGCTAAGATACAGATACGATATGACTAGTTCCTAGACTAGCGCCAGGATAGGACTTGCACTCAAATGCAGGCGATGAGTCACAATAACGTGGCTAAAGTATGTTGACCAGACCACACACTAGAAGGTGAAGGGACGACGGCGTTTCGGTCCGTCCTGGACCATTTTCAAATCAACTTGCACTCAAAGTTTACCAGTGCTGGAACACATACCCGTTTGACTAACCATCCTGGGAGATGGCGATTTTCAGTATCATATGGCTAGTTCTTGACGCAAGCTATATCACCCTTCATATGTCTAGAGTAGCTGCGGTACCTATTTTAATAATATATAAATAGGCTTTCGGTTTGAGGCATACCAACCACTGGGGAGAGTATTAAGACCACCACAATAGTTTATTGAGGATTGTTGTTGTTGTTTAAGATTCAGCTACTGGGAACAAAACGTTCCAAGTAGCACGGGCTATGGTGAGCCTATAGTGGACTTACCTGGCACAGGAGCGGGGCTGTAACTTGAGACTGAGGACCCAGCAAGTGTATATATACACAGAGACACTGGTGACACCTCTCAGTGTACATGTCCCTCACTGTGGATAGGGCGGAGGATATGATGGGCTAGAGAGTGGAATAGGGGAGAGGGAAGTATGGGTAGAGGAAGGGGTGGAGTAGCGACCGAGGTGTGAAAACTAACAATCACAGACACTTTCACATCACCGTCATGGTGGAACTGGTGATCTCATGGCGAAACAATCTCGGCGTATCTAGATGGTAACCATTTACACAATGGGAAAACATTGGGGAACAATATGGCTTCATTTATATAGTAAGACGGAAGAACGAGTAATGTTCCACAGCATATACTATATTGACGTTATTTTAAATATGACATGAAAGCAAGGACGTGTTTGTGTAATGGTAATTGTTTATTGACTCGTGTCTAGCAGACGAATCACTGACATTATTCTTGTGCTTTGTGAACACTGGTATTAGGCCTATAACAAACTGTCATCAGACAACACACAGCCCCTCTGTTTAACTCCCTAAACATGCTAAACATGCTCTCACTACACACATTCTCCTGTGCTATTTACACTTATAAAACCTTATTTCTTGATTATAATCCTGATTTGAAAGTCTTCCTTGATAGATGTAATAGAATCCATGAGCATTACTCCAGAAATAAGTATCTCTGATATCCCCAGCGTCAGACTAGATCTGTGCAAACACTCCATGCAAATAAAAGTACCCAATATATGGATCTCAATTCCCTAATGAATTAACAAAAAATTCCAACATATACTTTATTCAAAAGTAGAACCAAAATGGAACTAATTTCATCCTCATAGTATCCCACTGTGCGCTACTCTCACAGTATCTTGTGCTAGCCACTCACCCAGTTTATTACTAAAGAAATGCAACTTTATCAATATAAGTTATTCTATCAATTTATAATGTAGTTATTATGTTGAATTCAAAATCTGTTAGCGTACCTATTATTACATTTACTGGTTATCTTAAAGACTGGACTTAACTTATAGACTAACTAAAGACTAACTAAAGATATTAACTAAAGACTTAACTATTTACTGGTTAACTTAAAGACCTGCGGGAAAAGCTATGGGTTATCTTAAAGACTGGACTTAACTTATAGACTAACTAAAGATATTAACTAAAGACTTAACTATTTACGGTTAACTTAAAGACCTGCAGGAGAAGCTATGAGTGTTAGTGGTCTGGCAAGAATGCAGCACTCAATCACCAATGTACATTCTTTCACAACCCAATGTTCCTTCTTGTATATACATAAATATATTAAAGACTTCAGCTAGCTTAAATATTAGAGGCTTAATACTTATTGAAAGGTTGAGTCTAAATACTTATTCTTTAAATGAGTGATTAACATATGGAACAACTCATCAGGATATAATGTATGTGTATGTATATATGTATACGTATATATATATATATATATATATATATATATATATATATATATATATATATATATATATATATACATATATATATATATATATATATATATATATATATATATATATATATATATGTATATATATATATATATATACAGTATATATATATATATATATGTACATGTATGTATGAGAATGTGTACATGTATATATAACATTAATAATTTTGTAACTAGCGTCAAAATTGTTATTTGCTTAGCTAAACGAACTAGAGGGTTCAGTTCCTGAACCGATTATGTGCCTCTGTAATCCTTTACACCACCGCCCACGGGATGGGTATGGGGTGCATAATAAAGAAATTGAATTGAATCAGGATATATAATAGTGTGGTACAATAAACATGTCGAACTGCCTTCCAGGAGATATAATACAGTGTTGTACAGTAAAAACATATGAAGTTAGATTAAACAAAATCATATCAAGTCTGTGACTCCCCCATGATGCGTATAACTCCTTTAGCTATCCATAATTAAACAGTCTAGTATGGATCTAATAGTCTGTTGCTATCTGTAATGCTTTGCAGGGTAGCCTAGACCCCCATGCACGAGATCCAGGTTGTTGTTGTTGTTTAAGATTCGCTACCTGGAACAAAAAGTTTCAAGTAGCAAGGGCTATGGTGAGCCCGGTATCAACACTGAAGCACACGCCACTTGCCTACCATCATTCTGGGTGACTCTGAGGCCGGCACTCCCTCCTCTTATTTCATCTATATCACACCTTTCCTATCCTCATTTATCGTCTTACCCCGTCATTTTGTTAAATGCAGTGAAGAGGCAATTGTGTTCCGAGCCTTGAAGATGACCAGCCGAGCCTATATAGTCCACTAAGAGCTTTGAAGTAACTTTCTCATTCTTGATGTACGGGACTCGGGTACCGTCTCGTACAAACCCGTCATTAGAACAATCATTACGGTAACCCAGGGTAATGTGTGGAAGATCCCGCTACACCCACTCTCTAGGAGGCTAGGCTCTCTCCACTCTCCGTCACCACATTCTTCTCACGCTCAAGAATGAAGACATGTGTACGCGCGCACATATATACACATATAAACAAACAAACAAAAAATAACCTACGAAACTATAATACTCGTCCTCTGTATAATAATGGTAATTATAATAACAAAGGGAAACTATACCCGGGAACTAATAGTACATGACATTTTAAAACGCACTTTACAAGTTAAATATTAGACATAAAGGCAACAGTAATGTCTGTGTGTTATTGTGTACCTGTCTGTTAAGTCTATGTACCTGTATAGGTCTATGTGCCTGTGTGTTTACTAGTTGTGTTTTTGCGGGGGTTGAGCTCTGCTCTTTCGGCCCGCTTTCTTTCTTTCTTTTTTTGTGTAAGTGTGTCTACGTGCCCGTCTGTGAGTGTAAGTGCCTGTCTGTGTCTGTCACCCCCTGCACAACACTACCTGTATGGAGGCGATGATATGGAGTGAACAACACTCCATACCATAGCCTCAACAGACGCGGGTTTCTTTACTCGGGCCCAAAACCGGTTCCTCTCAGCCGAGGAAAGGTCGTCTGTGTGTCTGTGAACTCTCTAAATTTAGAAAGCTATTTCCCCCACAAAACTCAGAGGCTTCTTATCGATAAATCTAGGTCAGAGGTCGAAGCTATACCGTCATTAGACTTGGTCATAGTAGTATATGTCAGGGTCAGGGGGTCAAGGTTGCGTTGTTTGAGGCTACCGCTTAAGTTTAAGTCAATGTATTTGGTCAAAACCAATCCTTAAGGTAGCCTAACCTTGATCAAATTATCTACAATAGGCTTGCTGATTACTTAAGAAACTAATGGGGGTTACTGTCACATGAACAATACGGATTTTGAAAAGGAAGAAATAAAGAAATGACAGTAATGAAGATCTGCAGGAATGTTGTCAATAACGCGGTCACCTGTTTAAATAGTACTTATTGTAACTATATACACCATTGTACATATATTGACGTAATGGATAATTAGATAGTACAATTTCGTATTATCCACTTTATAGCTCGGAAAATTAAGCTAAACTACAAACTTAAATATTCCTAGGCCTAGTATAGCACATATGTACTATAATAGGCCTAGAATGGTTAGGTTAGGTTTCATTTGCAACATAAATAAACTTTTTCTGGTTTGACCAAATTCAGTAGTACCAAATTCTACTTTCTAATCGTCAATTACATCAATATAAGTACGATGGTCCACATAGCTACTATGAGTACTATCTAAACAGAAGATGGGATGTTTTGATCACAATGTGACCACAACAGCTGTCTTTCTAGAGCTCAGTACTGCACGTGTGACTGTCACATGCAGTACTACTTACCACGGCTCATTAAATGCCCGTTCTCGGGGCAGGAAGCTTGTATACTTAGACTTATCCAAGTCCCCCAGTGACAGGGGTGGGGAACCTATGGCACGCCTGCCCAGGGTGGCATGCGAGCAAATTTTGCTGGTACCAGGCATGCATGCAGTGCCGTGTGCCAGTGGGCTACACCTCTCGGTGTATGTATCCCTGACTTTCCCTTAATATTACCATGACTTGCTGAATGATACTGCGCAGACACGGGAACAATTTATCGGAGAGCGACATAATAATTAATGAGACAGCTGTAATGTCCTCACACCCGTTCAACGTGTGGTTCCTCACTACCAGCTGAACTGAAGGTCTCATCTAACCACTTTACAGGTAAAAATATCTAAATTATTTGCCGGTGAACTTTACAAAACTACAGAACTTTTATTTTCAACTCTAAAGTTAGTGTATTATAGTCTCATCCAGCCTCACTTTCTACAATATAATTGGCTGTGGTCCTCCGCCCATACGTCTTACGAAAGAAAACAAGATAGCTCACAAGAAAGTATAAAAATAATGTCACTCGAGAAGAGACGGAACTATTTTATGCCCAGCACCAGATGCTTAACTTTCCCTACACCATTAAACTATCAATTTCACTCTGAATACACAAGTGTCTGTACAACCTAATATACTCACCTATCACATACAACACCAGAGAAAATCTTTACCAGCACCTAAGGTGGAGATCTAACCTGACTCCTACTCGTCTCCTCCACAAACTAAACTGTTGGTCCACTTGAGGGGGTTGACATATGTGAACCTGATACTCCTATACCCGTCTCCGCCACAGTCTAAGCTGTTGGTCTGCCTAAACATTGTGTTAAGAGAGCAGTAATTGACGTCAGTATTGTAACAGATGTGTTAGTCACACGGTATAAGTACCATCAATATGTCATATTTTATCAATATTGTATTAGCTAAACATATGAAGATATTCCTCATTATACATTGTTAAATAAATATTATATTATGTGGTTGTCGCGGCATGCTTTAGGGACGAATTCCCAGACTTTATTTTGGAACAAAGGGTAGCCTACTATTGTAGTCTAGCTTTAGTATCACCATCCAGGTGTCTGCTGGAACACCATCCAGGTGTCTGCTGGAACACCATCCAGGAGCACACACTTTTAAAGGAAAGTACATTACAGTTCAATGTGCAAGCTCAATTATTGACCCTTACGTGCCTTTCAATTGTGCTACCATTGGGCTGACGAAATTGAAATAAGTTTATTGAGGTAAAATACACACAAAGGGATGAGGTAGCTCAAGCTATTCTCACCCTGTTCTGACGAACACTAACAACACTTTTCGCCCAAGCCAGAATAGCTGAAATGATAGACCTGCCATGGGTGAAAGGTCAGTAACTGTGTTCAGGTTGTACATTGTGTTCGGGTCAAGGGCACTTAGCATCAAGCAGAGTATGAGGGTTGTGCGTGATTATAGGTTCTTGGTGGGTTATGTCAGAGCCATGATGTCAACAGGCATTATCTGCTGGTCGGAAGCGACGTAATTTTTTCACCTTTGTACACCTCATACAAACCAAGCATGATAATGTTAGTGGCTCCTCTTTGAATAAGTCCACCAGACTCATTAATTACACTGCGCATATGTACGCATAAAAGAGACCGAAACTACGGAGTATATCCGCAACATCTCGCTCTCTCCAAGAACTTGTGGTTTATGCAAGTATATCCGTGAATATGTGGCCCGAGTTCTCCCTGGTAATGCAATTGCTTGATGAAAAACGTATTCTGACCTCTTACCATTGCTGGCGTCCTTGGAGAGATCGAGATGTTGCGGATTCTCCGAAATTTCGGCCTCTTTTTAAGGATCTGTGTGGTGTAGTGGTGAACGTTCCGGTCATGTTCAGGTACTCACCTAGTTGTGTTTGCGGGGGTTGAGCTCTGGCTCTTTGGTCCCGCCTCTCAACCCTCAATCAACTGATGTACAGATTCCTGAGCCTACTGGGCTCTGTCATATCTACATTTGAAATCGTGTATGGAGTCAGCCTCCACCACATCACTTCCTAGTGCATTCAATTTACTAACTACTCTGACACTGAAAAAGTTCTTTCTAATGTCTCTGTAGCTCATTTGGGTACTCAGCGTCCACCTGTGTCCCCTTGTGCGTGAGCCACCCGTGTTAAATAATCCATCCTTGTCCACCCTGTCAATTCCCCTGAGAATTTTGTATGTGGTGATCATGTCTCCCCTAGCTCTTCTGTCTTCCAGCGACGTGAGGTACAGTTCACGTAGTCTGTCCTCATAACTCATGGCTCTAAGTTCTGGGACGTGCGCGATTTCCGGTGCTTTCTGGGTTCGAGTCTCTTGCAGGGGGTTCGTGCCCATTATGTGTTTGCCTTTGACTTTTGGTTTATGCAAGTACATCCGTATATATATATATATATATATATATATATATATATATATATATATATATATATATATATATATGAAAGAAAAATATATAAATTCGGGAAAACTTGGTTTATTAGGCAAATCGTCCCTTGCATAGTAGGCCAAGTATTGCATTCTGGCTACTAAGTACAACATATATATATATATATATATATATATATATATATATATATATATATATATATATATATATATATATATATATATATATACGGATGTACTTGCATATATCTAAGGTAATATCTAAGGTAATATATATATATATATATATATATATATATATATATATATATATATATATATATATATATATATATATGTATATATATATATATATATATATATATATATATATATATATATATATATATATATATATATAAACTTTTTTCTTATGAAATGATAAAGCTATCCATTTCCTTATGTATGATTTAATAATTTTTAATTTGAGTTAAAACTAACATAGATATATGACCAAACCTAACCAACCCTACCTAACCTAACCCTACGTTTCTTAGCCTAATCTAAGCTAATATATCTAAGGTAATAATTTATGTTCCTAATATAATATAATAATAATTGAAATAAACTAATTGGAAATTTATTGTGGGAAATAAAGAAAATTACTCGGCCTATTAGGCAAATCGGCCCTGCTTAGTAGGCCGAGAAGTGTGTTCTGGCTACTAGGTACGACATTATATATATATATATATATATATATATATATATATATATATATATATATATATATATATATATATATATATATATGGTTTAGGATATAGGCCGCTCCATGACTGTCTACGTATAATAAAATAATAATAATAATAATAATAATAATAATAATAATAATAATAATAATAATAATAATAATAATATTAACACTTTTAAAGATATATAGAAGAATATGATACATTGGTTTTAGGTACATATATAATGTATATTTCAAAAGCCACAAGTACGCAAAACATAATTTGTGTTTGATCATGGTGTGTTGCTTATGTTTTAATATAATTATTGTTATTGCTTATTATTATTATTATTAATTATTAATACTAATACACAAAAGGAGTTAAAAAACGAAAGCCGCCAGGTACGTTAGTATTGTAACTGTAAACGCCCTGCTGCCATACGGCTCAATATTCCCATTGTATTCTTCTTCTCAAAAGATTCACACATGACGCATCAATTTAAAATTGTATTTATAAACTTTATCTATTGGCAGCATTATATTTTTGACTATATTAATGTTAAGTAGCTTAAACAATGCTGAGAAATGCTAAAGAAATTATTTTGACCCGCTGCATGTTGCCAACCTTGCGGCGTCCGGATTGGTTGATTCCGGATTGGTTGATTCCGGATTGGTTGATTTGATGTTCATACTCCAGTACACAACACCTCCCCCCCCATGGGACCTCCAGTACACAACACCTCCCCCCCCACGGGACCTCCAGTACACAACACCTCCCCCCCCCACGGAACCTCCAGTATACAACACCCCCCCCCCTCCCCGGGACTTCCAGTATACAACCTCCTTCTCCTAGTACCTCCAGTACACAACCTCGTCATCTAGAGACCACCAAACAAGCGTCCACCACCACCCCCACAACTTTCGCTGAAATGACAACTTTCCCCAGTACTACAATTCCTAACAATTGTGACAATAACAACAGAGGTAAGAAAACGGGAGGACAGATAAAACAACGCGCCGTGACCCCCGCCTCGAGGTCCTGTGGTCGCCGCTGGGTGGAGGAGAGTATATATTACAGAATCAAAAACAATTACAGAGGCGCTGTTACAACATGGTTCCCGCCGGGGCCCAACACTTTGACCTCTGCACAGAATCGTGTTAGTAATCTTGCGTTTTTACCCTCACGTTAAGCACAGTCGCCCAGTTGGATCGTTGGATCAAATTGTTCAAGCCGTTATGAGACGTTATTTAGTTCATTCCAGAGTACGCGAGCAAACACACACACACACACACACACACACACACACACACACACACACACACACACACACACACACACACACACACACACAAGGGGCGAGAAGTCGGACTGGCAAACAGTAACGAGAGGAGTACCTCAGGGATAGGTGTTGGGACCAATTGTATTTCTAATATACATAAATGATATGCCTATAGCAATTGAGTTTAATATGTCAATGTTTTCGGATGACGCGAAATTAAAGAGACGAGTTGTGACATATGAGGATTGTAGGATCCTCAAAGAGGACTTGAACAAGTTGCAGAGATGGTCGGAGAAATGGCTACTAGAGCTCATCACGAGCAAGTGTAAAGTGATGGAAATGGGAATACGGGACAGGAGACCTAAGGGGACAGTACACAATGAATGGAAACTACCTACAAGTGACGACTCAAGAAAAAGACTGGGAGTGGACGTAACCGGCCAGGCTTCGGGAGTAGAACTCCCAGAACCCCATCAACCAGGTATCAAGACTAAATCTAACTCCAGAGGCACACATAAATAAGATAACGTCACCAGCGTATTCTATGCTTGCAAATGTTAGAACATCCATTCAGGAATTTACATACAAGAGTTTACATTCTTGTAAAGCCACTATTACGCGTAGCGTTTCGGGCAAGGTCCTTAACCCTAATTTCCCCGGAATACGACCCCGCCGAATCGTTTAACAACCAGGTACCCATTCACTGCTGGGTGAACAGAGGCTACAGTTAAGGATTGGCGCCCGGTCAATCCTCCCCGGCCAGGATTCGAACCCAAGGCAAGGCGCTTGCGAAACGCCAGGCGAGTGTCTTACCACTGCGCCACGGAGACTGCTACGGAGAATTGAAGTAAGGAGGCATTTAGAACGCTTAAATTTACTTTGGAGACGCCACGGAGAATTGAAGTAAGGAGGCATTTAGAACGCTTAAATTTACTTTGCCTACGTGAGACCAGTCTTTAGAGTATGCCGCACCATCATGGAACCCCCACCTGAACAAACACATAAGGAAACTGGAAAAGGTTCGGAAGTTGTGACGAGGCTCATCCCAGAATTACGATGGCTGGGATATGACGATAGACTGAAAGAACTAGACCTGACATTAGAAAATAGAGGAGGGAGCAGAGACATGACAGAAACATATACAATAAATTGAGGGATTGACAGAGTGGAAACAGATGAAATGTTCACACTGAACACCAACACTACAAGGCGGTATGGGTGGAAGATTGAAACTCAGATGAGTCACAGAGATGCTAGAAAGTTTCCATTTAGCGTGAGAGTAGTGTGAATATGGAATGAACTAAAGGAGCAGGTTGTGGAAGCAAACTCCGTTCATAGTTTTAAAAGTAGATATGATAGGGAAATAGGACAGGAGTCATTGTATTAAGCAACTGTCATGGGTTCGTATCCTGGCCGGGGAGGATTTACTGGGCACAAATCCTTAACTGTAGCCTCTGTTTAACTCAACAGTAAAATGTGTACATGGTTGTAACAACGATTCTTCGCGGCGGGGATCGTATTCCAGGGACCTGCCCGAAACGCTACGCGTACTAGTGGCTGTACAAGAATGTAACAACTCTTGTATATATCTCAAAAAACAACAACTGCGACTAGAAAGGCGAGGTCCAAGAGCTAATGCTCGATCCTGCAGGCTCAAATAGGTGAGTACACACACACAAGGTAAGAGTCAGGTCAGGGATAGAGTGTGAAGTAATGCAAGCGGATTTGGACATACTCCAGAAATGGTCTGAAAAATGGCTGCTAGAATTTAACCCAGACAAATACAAGGTTATGAGGAATAGAACAGGTTAGACGAAAAGGTGGGTGACGCTAACCCAATGCAGTTTTAAATGTAAATATGGTAATAAAACGAGAAAACAAAATCAATGCGTTAAACTACTATATATATGAAAGGCGGGCCTTAGGAGCTGGTGGTGGAATGTGCAAGCACATGTAGGCGAGTGTACAGACAAAACGCACCAAGTATAACTAACAACCTCTTCCGTCCTCCAGGGGAATAATAATTGAGAATCAAAGACGTGTGGCTTAAGAAAATAAAAGTTGCGCGCTCTCTCTCTCTCATAAGAAATAAATTAAATAATTTTCATGTTAACTATACAAGAATTACCAATTAAGAATAAGTATAGGCCTACCTAAATTCGTAAAAGGATAGACGGTATAATGAGGCAAATATATAGGAGGAAGGTTTTAAAAAAAGTCGGGACATGATATCCTAGTTTTACTCTCTTTTTTTTTCACTGTGATAAACTTTCTACGGGCAGCGAGGGCGGGAGGGGCAGCGTCCCTCTCAGCCCCTCCTGGGGCTGCTATAGTCCCATGTCTCGCTTTCTGGGTCAGCCGGCGAGCCACCATCCCTCTCAGGCCGACTGTATCTTTATTTGTATTTATATATATATATATATATATATATATATATATATATATATATATATATATATATATATATATATATATATATATATATATATATATATATGCAAGAACGTACCTTGGGTTTATTAGAGTATATAGCATTGGTGTTTTCACATTCTTGCAAAGCCACTAACACGCATAGCGTTTCGGGCAGTATACAGTTGAGTGTTGCTGCAGGGCGGCCTACTCTGCCCGAAACGCTGCGCGTACTAGTGGCTTTACAAGATTGTAAATACCATGCTATGTATTCTCACAAACCCAATGTACCTTCTTGTATATAAATAAATAAATGCTTTTCCGACTGAGGAAAGACAGGCGATCGCTAGGGAGGGGCAGGGAAGTATTGAGATAGAGCCAGTGGAAGGCACAGATTTGGGGCTGGCTGAGTATGTACACAGAGATGGGTTGACATATGAGACTTGTAGTACACACACAAATCACAATAACGTGATGCATCAAATAAACAAATCCACAAGGGCCGTGACGAGGATTCGAACCTGAATCGCTCATGAATAGCTCAGTCGATTAAGGCAGCGTCTGGGATGCTCCCGGACGCAGGTTCGAATCCTCTTCACAGCCCTTGTGGATTTGTTCATTTGTAGACTTGTAGTACATTTAATTTCTTGTATTTATTATGCACCTCATATCATCCCGTGTGTGGTGGGGGAAAGTTGTAGTACAGTTGGCACCGTTCTCGACTTGCAATCGGGGATCCCGAGTTCGATTCCCGGGTAGGACAGATATAATTTAACACGTTTCTATTCATCTAATGCCTCTGTTCACCTAGCAGTGAATAGGAACCCGGGAGTCAGGCAACTGTGGGGGATACATCCTGGGAAAGGTCAGTAGCTCCACCTTAGAGGACTATTATTATTATTTTTATTGTATAAGCATACAAATAATTAAGCATACAGGTAGAGAAATACAAATACATATATAATGTATAACCTGTAATTAATGCATTACTATAACTAGCCTTCGCGGGGAACTGGCCTAATTACAGTACATAGTGCAACAGGTAAAGTACAATATGGTAAGTTATAACACTTAGATAACAAGTCAAATAAGTGCGTCCGCCCAGGAAGCGGAGATCAACATATAGGTAATTCGGTGGCGCCAGGGACGCCTCGGCACTAGGCTAGAGCAGGCGGCATGACTCTCCATTGTGGATGAACTGCAGTTTCCACTTTCTCTTGATATGCCCTACACAAAACCAGTGCGGTGGGGTGGGGTGGGGACGGCAGTAATTTTTGTCTGGAAAGTAATGTGCCAAGAGCCAAAACTATGACTTTCCTTGGTTGTAGTAGTGGATGATGGCTCCATCACACTGGTATGTGTACACCCACACACACACACACACACACATACACGCACACACACACACACACACACACACACACACACACACACACACACACACACACACACACACACACACACATACACGCACACACGCGCACACACACACACACACACACACACACACACACACACACACACACACACACACACACACACACACACACAGTGTGTTTGGGGGGGGGGGTGCCTGGTAGCCTGGTGGATAGCGCGCAGGACTCGTAATTCTGTGGCGCGGGTTTGATTCCCGCACCAGGCAGGAACAAATGGCCAAAGTTTCTTTCACCCTGAATGCCCCTGTTACCTAGCAGTAAATAGGTACCTGGGAGTTAGTCAGCTGTCACGGACTGCTTCCTGGTGTGTGTGTGTGGTGTGGCGAAAAAAAAATGTAGTTAGTAAACAGTTGATTGACAGTTGGGAGGCGGACCGAAAGAGCAAAGCTCAACCCCTGCAAACAACTAGGTGAATACAACTAGGTGAATACACTCACACATCACATATTACTCTGGTATTCATGTACTGACAAGTGTCGTAGGCTTATTCTCACTTTTCCCGAAATAAGCGTTTATTTGTTGTCGATTTTGTTTGAAATTGAATCCTGTGGTAATTGAATTGCCGGGAGACTTATCTATTCGATAACTTATTTTTCATCATAAATATTTTCAAGTTTCCAAGCGACTTGTATATATGTACTCATGCAATATTTCAGTCATTCATTATTCACTGAAACAATGAATCATTGCCGTACAAGTCAGATTTTACACCTCGTCTCCACTACCCATTTACCGGGACTAAATAGTAGGATTATTTATTATGAACTAATTCATAATAAATTAGTTCGCTCACCAACTGTCCAAACTGTCAAGATTGATCAAGCTGGTAAGGTAGTCTAAGTTGTCAAAGTGTCCAAGTTGTCAAGGTGTCCAAGCTGTCAAGGTAGTCTATGCTGTCAAGGTAGTCTAAGCTGTCAAGGTGTCCAAGCTCTCAAGGTGTCCAAGCTGTCAAGGTAGTCTAAGCTGTCATGGGTGTCCAAGCTGTCAAGAGTGTCCAAGCTGTCAAGAGTGTCCAAGCTGTCAAGAGTGTCCAAGCTGTCAAGGTAGTCTAAGCTGTCATGGGTGTCCAAGCTGTCAAGAGTGTCCAAGCTGTCAAGAGTGTCCAAGCTGTCAAGAGTGTCCAAGCTGTCAAGGTAGTCTAAGCTGTCATGGGTGTCCAAGCTGTCAAGAGTGTCCAAGCTGTCAAAAGTGTCCAAGCTGTCAAGAGTGTCCAAGCTGTCAAGAGTGTCCAAGCTGTCAAGGTAGTCTAAGCTGTCAAGAGTGTCCAAGCTGTCAAAAGTGTCCAAGCTGTCAAGGTAGTCTAAGCTGTCAAGAGTGTCCAAGCTGTCAAGGTAGTCTAAGCTGTCATGGGTGTCAATAGGCTACTCTATAGCAGAGATGTCACGTTCATTTCTAGGATTTGCTGCGAATAATTTTGTCTTCATGATATAGCATGAAAATATGTCAAAGACATTGACAATACTATAGTAAATATTTAAGAAACCAGCAAGAAAAACAACAGTGGATCAAGAAAATTGATGACAATTAGTTTAATTGTAGTTAAAATGCGCTTTGAACCGGCCACGACGGTCCCTGATATATGGAAGGTGAGGCAAAATCAAGAGACAATGCTAAGCTAGTATAGCTAATGGAAGCTATACAAGGGCAAGAAGCTGGGATATGAGGACGGAGTGAAGGAACAGTGCCCCAAAACACTTAGATCAACAGGAATCGAACCCTGATCTTTTAAACAAGGGTATCACTGAACCAATCAGTTCAGTAACAGAAAAAGACTAACAAACAATTGGGTGGGACCTGACCAAGCCTATTCTCGAGTACATGAGAATAAATACCCTTGGTCAGGTCACTCTTCACCCCGCAGCAGCAGGTATTCCTTCATTATTTCGTGCCTTTGTGCCATTGTTTTTAAGATGACTTAGCCGGAATATTGATTTGTATAGCAATAGGTAAATTAGCAGCAAAGAACGTACATAAAGCGTATTAGCCAGCGAAGCCGAGCGTAGTTATATTCAAACACTCAACTTGCTAAGATTTGTATTTATATTTTAGAACCTAATTTATCTCTCTCTTGTTTAACTATTTAATCCATCTATTTAATTAAATAATTATTTCGTGTTCCACGCCTCTCAATAGAATGATTATTTTTTATTACTCCAAGAAGGAGGTTCCTAGTCACTAGGTTCCTCCCACTAGGAGGTTCCTAGTGCCTGTGATTGACTGCTCATCCTTCTCACTATACTCACGAGTATTTACATTGGCTTACATGCTAGACTTTCATGACCAAAACTGTATTGCCTCATCGAAGTTGGATCTCGTGCTGATGTTCAATGATAACATTATTTCTCACGTTTCACGATAAGGGCTCCGGTATTACAGTCGGGTTCGTTCTCCACTCACAATCGCGAATTCCGGTTTCGAATCCCGGGCGGAACAGACATGGTTAGGCGCGTCATCTATCACCTAATACTATTGTTCACCTAGCAGAAATTGTTAGTTAGGAGCTAGGGGTTAGTCAACTTCTTGTGGGGTTGCATCCTTGGGAGGGCCAGTAGTTCAACCAAGTAGGCGGACCACAATATAAACCTAACAATGTATATATATGCACTGACTGCCTGTCTCCCGACACAATGAATTAAATTATTATATGAATCCTAGCAGCTTATCAGCATTATTGCGAACATTATGTCTTGAGATCCGTGTTGTTCCTGACATCTGGATCTTCAGCACAACCTGACTATTGTGTAGCTGATATCTCGTATCTTTGTCTCTTTCGTAGACTGAAAATTCAACATTTGTCAGCACTGAACTGAATATAACAGTTTTCACAGTATTTTGAAAGCACGATTATTTCCTATAATGTTTCTGCGTCTTCCTCTGAATATATAACTGCCCCTAGTGTCGTCACTCTTGTATCTAAATAATTATTGTATATGGTGAACTACAGAGGGTTCCAGTGCAGAGCCTTGTGGGCCCCCGCACTTGTGAAGTCTCTCACTCTCGCCCATCCTCCGTTACGTGTGTGATAGCTTCCCCCTCATTCACCACAACGGGTCCCCGCCATTACCTTCCATATAAATCTTTAAGGTGCCACAATCCCTTGAATTTATCTGATAGTGGCCTCGAGGGCTTGTCAAAGGTTTTCCCCGTTGTTCCTGAGATTTTGTCCAGCTGTGTGTTGCTTCAAAGGTGTAAATTTCAATGAGTGTAAATTTTGCAAACAATATCTTTGTTGTAAACCTCTGTACAACACATGAGCTGACCTGGAACAGATGTGGGCTGCGTACACTACAAGAGCTGATCTGGAACAAGTGTGAGCTCCTGTACAATGCAGGTGCTGACCTGGAACAAATGCGTCTTGGTCCACCAACGAACAACTCCAAGCAGCAACCCACTCATTCATTCATTAGCACACCTGAACCATTCTCCGCGTCCCAGTTCCACCAAGAATTAGACATGACCCCGTTTTCCCGCCGGGAGGGCAAGGAAAGTTGTGCTGAAATTCACGCACGCACACTCACACGCACTCACAATGTAGTTAATGCCAATTCAATACAGGTTTAAAACCCATAAATGATATGAACTTAAGAGCAGATGCTCGACCCTACAAGTACATGTAGGTGAGTGGACACAGGCCGCGGGCTACGGGTCGTGAGGACTAATTAAGTCAGTGTGGGGTAGCCTAGTGACTAGTGTCTGGCGGGGCGCTTGGTAACGGAAGGTCCCAACGCCTCATCATCATTATTGTTACTGACCAGTAAGCAAGTGAAGCTAATGCTTGACACTCGAGATGCGCACTGACTTGGCTGTCCATTATAATTATTTTTGTATTTGTCATTATCGTAACTAAATAAAGTTTTTTCATCATTAATACTTTAAAAATACGAACAACAAAAAAGAAAACAAAACAAAATCAATAATAAAATAAAACAGCAACAGTCAATACAATGAATATCAGATTTTGTAATGCCCAGGAGTATGAGGTGCACAATGAACTACCACTCACAGGATGTGTATGGTGTGCACAATGAACTACCACTCACAGGATGAGTATGAGGTGCACAATGAACTACCACTCACAGGATGTGTATGAGGTGCACAATGAACTACCACTCACAGGATGTGTATGGTGTGCACAATGAACTACCACTCACAGGATGAGTATGAGGTGCACAATGAACTACCACTCACAGGATGTGTATGAGGTGCACAATGAACTACCACTCACAGGATGAGTATGAGGTGCACAATGAACTACCACTCACAGGATGTGTATGAGGTGCACAATGAACTACCACTCACAGGATGTGTATGAGGTGCACAATGAACTACCACTCACAGGATGTGTATGAGGTGCACAATGAACTACCACTCACAGGATGTGTATGAGGTGCACAATGAACTACCACTCACAGGATGTGTATGGTGTGCACAATGAACTACCACTCACAGGATGAGTATGAGGTGCACAATGAACTACCACTCACAGGATGAGTATGACGTGCACAATGAACTACCACTTACAGGATGAGTATGAGGTGCACAATGAACTACCACTTACAGGATGAGTATGAGGTGCACAATGAACTACCACTCACAGGATGTGTATGAGGTGCACAATGAACTACCACTCACAGGATGAGTATGAGGTGCACAATGAACTACTACTCACAGGATGAGTATGAGGTGCACAATGAGGCAACACAAGTGGAAGCAACAATCAAGTATTAAAATGAAATGTAGAACAATTTTTAAATACAACACCACATATTACACAAATACAATAATACTACATAATATGCATGGATTAGAAAAAATAAAGATGTCAAATGAAGACTATCTTATATAATCTGAAGTTGTATAGATAGTGTTGTTAATAATGACCTTGTGTTGGTCATTATTGTAATTGGTAGCATGGAGAAACTTGCAACAACGCCGTAATACCTGCATACAGGTGAAAGGAAAGACCCAATATATCTATTAAAAAATAAAATTGTCGGGTGTACCCTACAACCTTTCTCAGGGTAATATATACAAGGAGAACATCGTATACAGCACCTTGAGAAAGGATGTGGGGTTACATCCGAAAAAATATATTTTTTTAATACACTTACACATATATATTGGGTTTTTCCTTTGCCTTCATTGGTAGCCTAATTAATAGAATCATCATGTCATCATAGTCGCTTGTATTATCGTACATCTTGAATGCTAAGAGTTGTCACACTACTTATACTACTAACAGCACTTAGATATACGTACTAGTGCGCGTACTAGTGGCTTTACAAGATTATAAATACTGTACTATGCTATGTATTCTCACAAATCCAATGTACCTTCTTGTATATAAATAAATAAATAAATAAATATGAGAGTGTTGGGATGCGTGCACTACGACGCCGACCTCCCACCTGCTAAGACTCTTGCACTTGCGTTTACTATATTGTTTCAGTCTTACTAACTTGTTCACACCCCTCTATAGCTTTCTCTTGGTCTCGGCCATTATTACTGGAAGACGGCGCTTGTGTATGTGTATGTGTGTATGTGTGTGTGTGTGTGTGTGTGTGTGTGTGTGTGTGTGTGTGTGTGTGTGTGTGTGTGTGTGTGTACTCACCTATTTGTGCTTGCGGGGGTTGAGTTTTGGCTCTTTGGTCCCGCCTCTCAACTGTCAATCAACAATGTGTGTGTGTGTGTGTGTGTGTGTGTGTGTGTGTGTGTGTGTGTGTGTGTGTGTGTGTGTGTGTGTGTGTGTGCGCGCGCGCGCGCGAGCGTGTTTGTAAGTTGGGTTACCGTGGGAGAAGGGTAGGTACTCCACCTGCAGCCTTTCTCTCTCACTGAAGGTCCTGGCGCCAAACTCCCTTCACATTCACTCAGGTCTCTATGTTCGCCTCTCTCTCTCTTAGTTTCTGTCTTTCTGCCCCTCTAAGTCTCTGCTTTCTCTCAGCTGTGTCTCTGTGTCTCTCTGTCTCTCGCTCTGTATATATGTGGTCACTTGTAATTGCTGTATATACCTTAAGAGGTTAACGCAGCAACTTCACTACACTTTCTAGCTCTTTGAGATATATTGCCTCGAAAATGTTCAACGGGAATAGACCTAATAACGAAGAAAGTTCTCTCACGCTCTTATTAAAAAGTAAGTTCTAAACCTGCACTCTCACTTATTCATTTGTTTTCCTCGATATTCATCTAGAAACAAAACAAATAAATTATTTTTAATAATAACATGATGGAAAAAATCAAACAAATTCCCATTCCTAAATCTTGTTTCATTTTATATATATATATATATATATATATATATATATATATATATATATATATATATATATATATATATATATATATATATATATATATATATTACTACAAAGGAAAATGAAACAAGATTTGTGAAGGAAAATTTGTGCGACTTTCATATCATACTACTATTAAAAACACTTATATTTAGAGTGTACGCGCGGGATCACCCCCTGGCGTACAGAGTACCATAACCACTTCACCAACGATCGCTGATTTACGGGCTATTCATGCCCGTGCCATCTCGTGGCTGGCTTAATCTTTATCAATCAATCGATCGCTGGTGAAGTTCGTAAGTTAGGTGATATATATATATATATATACCACAAAAAATAGACTATTACTCCATCGTATTCATTATATTTAAAGAGTTTAAATCAAGACTGTAATCTGGCATGTTTATAGCCTAGTATGTTTTAGCTCTCAGCTGCACCAGTTCCCTCATCTTCACTACACCTCTCACCTGTAATATAATAATTAAATGCTCAAAATACCACATGGGGTACGTTGTATTGTTTACAATATTTGTTTTTATATAAGAGGATGTCTGTCTGCCCTAAGCTGGAGGCCAGATGCTTTGGGTTAGCCTCAGTCAACTGAGCAATGACTAGTAGAGGTAGGGGTACCGTCACTGAGGAAGGGGGGAGTCAAGGTCGGCCTGAATGCTCCCATTCACGAAGTCGATGGGGAGCATGTTCCCCCTTCATATAGTCTAGGGTGCTGCATAAATGTAGGTGTACCAAAATATGTTAACAATATTTTTATACTATTACGTAATTCAGATATTGACATGCAAAAACGCATGTTCTGTTGGCAGATTTGCCTTCTGATGGCTCCCAGCACTTAATAAATGAGGCGACCATTTGGGTAAACTCAGGCACTGCTGGGTACCACTTAAAGTATTTTTTATAAAGTTATAACTGGCGTGTTGAGTATGGGGCTGTCACCTGCACTGGACGTCATATATGCAGATGAAGGCTCCAGTTTAGACCCGTCACCTGAGCTGCCTCCTGGCCAAAGCTTGTAAGATATGAGTGACAAGAAATGTATACACACACGGGCTCACCATAGACCGTGCTACATGGGCATTTCGTTCTGAGTAGCTAAATCTAAAACCACAAACAACAACGTATACTGTAGTGTGATGGATGCCGCTCATGTCACTTCCCGACGCCATATGCATTCACAGCTTCTCCACACAAGAAAATTACTCACAAATAAAGCGTCACTAGAAACACAGCTCTTTCTTTACAATTTGACTATATATTAACATTGGCAATTATCTGTTCACAAGCAGAGTGCAAGATTATAATAAAAAAGATGTTCATTTAGTGACATGGTCGGATTAATTAAGTTGCCGAAGTTCCTCCCACCATAGATATCGGGCATAGACAATACACAGAGAACCATAAAGCACGTAAACATGCAATAAAACGTCTGAATTACTGGCATCGTCTTCAATGCACTCGGAATGTACGATCTGAAACTAGAGAAATCTAACATACTTTATACATGGGAGGTACATGGCAGACGCAGTGAAGGGTACAGGGGCCACAGACACAACAAACGAACACTGTATAAACACCAGAGGTCCACCAATTTCTTCAACCTTACACAAAATATACATATTGACAGAACAAAGGTTGAATTTTCATGTGGGAATTACACAGGTTGCACAAGAAGTGTTTGACCAGAAGAGTTATAATAGGTATAGGCCTATATAGGCCTCATGGGCCAGCGACGGGAACAGACCTTCTGGAAACTGGTGTACTGCCAAATCGTATACAGCCGTTTCATACAAACTGAATCAGAAAACCGGATTTTTTTATTTAGTCAAGGCCAGGCCAGTCTGACGATAATGTTAAGCTTAAAATTAAAATTTAATAATATTAAAATCTGTTGGTAAACCATCTGATGTTACACGTGACCAGTAATCTAATGAAATGCAAAATGCACTCAAGAAATTATAATCAATAGTTTAACCCTCATACCGCTCCTCCTAACGGTGACGGAAATGTTAAAGGAATCACTTACAATGTGTACATTTCGGGGCTGTTAGTTCACTGTCTCTAGTTACACACAATATAAATGTTAGCAATAAAGTACATTTTTGTGGTTGCAACACACCAGGTAGACGTGCGTGGCCTGAATAACACAGCCTCGTCATCGTTCACAGTGTACGACATCCATCATTCACACTACTCAAGGCACCCATCATCCACACCACTCAAGTCATTCATCATCCACACCACTCAAGCATTCATCATCCACACCACTCAAGTCATTCATCATCCACACCACTCACGTCATTCATCATCCACACCACTCAAGTCATTCATCATCCACACCACTCAAGTCATTCATCATCCACACCACTCAAGTCATTCATCATCCACACCACTCAAGTCATTCATCATCCACACCACTCAAGTCATTCATCATCCACACCACTCAAGTCATTCATCATCCACACCACTCAAGTCATTCATCATCCACACCACTCAAGTCATTCATCATCCACACCACTCACTGAACAGACACAACGTTGATACCAAACTGATTAGTGAACATTTGCTCACAATGAAGCTAATAGTTAAACCAGTTAAACTTGTTATGTGAATGTGTAGTGGTTAGTTTAATGTTGAAAATATAAACTAACCACTATACATATCACCTCACAAGTTTCAATGTTCTAACATTGGCTTAAGGAAGGACAAATGTACTGTAATATGGAGACAATATGAGCCAACAGACGAGGAACAACGTTGAAAACATTAGGCTACAATTACTAAGCAACCAGTATGATACAATATGGGTCTAGCGTGCTTCCTTATTTATTATATATTTAGGAAACTTGGAAGTTGGTATAACCTTCACTGTATGAAACAGTGTCTTCGCCTCAATCTAGTTTTGTACTCATTAAAATTAGGACAAGTTGTAAAATTACATAAAATAACTTCGACGAACGAATGGCATAAGCATGACAGGGTGTAATCAGAATGGCGTGTCGTGATTGGCTAAGATCTCAGAGGCTTGGCCAATAAGTGACCTCGTTATGTAATGACTGCCGCGGAGTGAGGCAACACATCAACGCCCCTACCGGAGATATTTTAGCCAGTAGGCCTATATAGTATTTTGTTGCCAACACCGTTGCTCCTATAGATATAAGAGTACTAAACAATAAACTAAATACTAAACAATAAACAATGTGCTTAAATATACTTACTAATCTCTCTCATCTCATTTTTTTCTTGCAACGTTTTTGTTATCATTTTATTAATTCTGCTAGAATTTACCT
Source organism: Procambarus clarkii (assembly GCF_040958095.1). Taxonomy (NCBI): domain Eukaryota; kingdom Metazoa; phylum Arthropoda; class Malacostraca; order Decapoda; family Cambaridae; genus Procambarus; species Procambarus clarkii. The sequence continues at coordinate 5,832,215 of NC_091236.1, read as the reverse complement.
ACTTAAATTATCTGTTAGATTAAGGACCTGCCCGAAACGCTGCGCGTACTAGTGGCTTTACAAGAGTGTAAATACTATGCTATGTATTCTCACAAACCCAATGTACCTTCTTGTACATAAATAAATAAATAAATACTAAATAAAAATGCTAAAACAATAATATAATACAATATAATGAAGACAGCAACAAAACTGCTATTAATGGTACTTATGACAATAACAACAAATGAAACTAATAATTATAATAACAAATATATACAAAATTATGCGAGGAAAAATAATTATAATTATTACTTTGAGACAATAATGATTTTGATAAAAACAAAAATATAATACACAGTCTCCCTAGCCTGGCGCCTTCTTTTGATAATTATTTACTTGATAAAATATATAAAAAAATTCCCACTGTAGAGTACATAGCAGCAGCAACAGGTGAATGTCAACAACAGTAAGAGGTGAATGTCGACAACAGCAACAGGTGAATGTCGACAACAGCAACAGGTGAATGTCGACAACAGGCAACAGGTGAATGTCGACAACAGCAACAGGTGAATGTCGACAACAGCAACAGGTGAATGTCAACAACAGCAACAGGTGAATGTCAACAACAGCAACAGGACAGGTGAATGTAGTAGGTGAATGTCGACAACAGCAACAGGTGAATGTCGACAACAGCAACAGGTGAATGTCAACAACAGCAACAGGTGAATGTCAACAACAGTAACAGGTGAATGTCGACAACAGCAACAGGTGAATGTCGACAACAGCAACAGGTGAATGTCAACAACAACAACAGGTGAATGTCGACAATAGCAACAGGTGAATGTCGACAACAGCAACAGGTGAATGTCAACAACAGCAACAGGTGAATGTCAACAACAGCAACAGGTGAATGTCAACAACAGCAACAGGTGAATGTCAACAACAGCAACAGGTGAATGTCAACAACAGCAACAGGTGAATGTCAACAACAGGTGAATGTCAACAACAGCAACAGGTGAATGTCAACAACAGCAACAGATGAATGTCAACAACAGCAACAGGTGAATGTCAACAACAGCAACAGGTGAATGTCGACAACAGCAACAGGTGAATGTCAACAACAACAGGTGAATGTCAATGAATGTCAACAACAGCAACAGGTGAATGTCAACAACAGCAACAGATGAATGTCAACAACAGCAACAGGTGAATGTCAACAACAGCAACAGGTGAATGTCGACAACAGCAACAGGTGAATGTCAACAACAGCCAATACAACACTATGAAAGCTATCCATAAACTAGCAGCCTAGCGTGGATCAAATGTTCTGATGGAATTATTTCCTCAGTACGATACATGTGCGGTAGGATCAACAGCCGAGGTGTAAACAGGAACAGCGAGTAAACACCAGATAAACAACAGGTAAAGAACGAGTTCGAACAATGGGTGAGGTACGAGAGGAACAACGGGTATAAGGTGCGAGAGGAACAATAGGTATAAGGTGCGAGAGGAACAACAGACATAAGGTGCGAGAGGAACAACATGTATAAGGTACGAGAGGAACAACAACAGGTATAAGGTGCGAGAGGAACAACAACAGGTATAAGGTGCGAGAGGAACGACAACAGGTATAAGGTGCGAGAGGAACGACAACAGGTATAAGGTGCGAGAGGAACGACAACAGGTATAAGGTGCGAGAGGAACGACAACAGGTATAAGGTGCGAGAGGAACGACAACAGATATAAGGTGCGAGAGGAACAACAACAGACATAGGTGCGAGAGGAACAACAGGTATAAGGTGCGATAGGAACAACAACAGGTATAAGGTGCGAGAGGAACAACAGGTATAAGGTGCGAGAGGAACAACAACAGGACATAAGGTGCGAGAGGAACAACAGGTATAAGGATGCGAGAGGAAACAACAGGTATAAGGTGCTAGGGAAAGACCAGAGTCAACGGAGTGTAAATAGGGGCTGAACAATTTACCTGTTACAGAGTGTACTGGCCAGAGCATCTCCACAGCTTCCGGGAGTCAACAGGAGGCTGTACACATGTCTACGAGCACACCTTGGCACACTCCCCCCCTAGTGTGCTGCACCTGTAGGGGGTGTACCTTCCGGCGCGCCTTTCCTCTGCTGCTCTCCCGATACACACACCGTCCGCGGAAACACTGCCTCTTTTCTACCATTCGAACTTCCCAACCTCATTAATGCAACGTTACAAACTCTCGCCGCTTTATTAGTCACACTTTCTAGGTTAATTTTTACCTTGCAACCGTTTTCTGGGTTAATACTATGCTCTTTTTCTCTATCTAGCGACCAATGCCATCTAACCACCGTGTTAGGTAGCACACCATTAGCCAGGGCATTGACTCGCGCAAGGATAACGGGACGATTATCCGCGATATGATTAGTTAGGTAGTTAAAAATGGCCGCGTGTTTACGTGAGCGGAGCGCCGAGTTGCACACCCACTCCTCACGACGGCTGACCAGACACTGGAGCCTGGCGGGGCATTCGGCACCTGCCGCTGCTGACCCACAATCACCTCAATGGCAAGTTTTCCCCCCCGACTTTGTTCTTGACTCTCTCAGTCTGCTGACTGCTCTCACAGAGCTCATGTTGATCTTCTCAGCCTGACGACATCTCTTTCAGAGCTCATGTTGATCATCTCAACCTGCTGACATCTCTTTCAGAGCTCATGTTGATCATCTCAGCCTGCTGACATCTCTTTCAGAGCTCATGTTGATCATCTCAGCCTGTTGACGTCTCTTTCAGAGCTCATGTTGATGTTCTCAGCCTGACGACATCTCTTTCAGAGCTCATGTTGATGTTCTCAGCCTGCTGACATCTCTTTCAGAGCTCATGTTGATCTTCTCAGCCTGTTGATGTTTCTTTCAGTGCTCATCTTCATCATCTCAGCTTGTTAACGTCTATTTCAGAGCTCACATTGATCTTCTAAGCCTATTGACGTCTCTTTCAGGGTTCATGGGTTATCATCTCAGCCTTTTGACGTCTTTTTCAGAGCTCATATTGATCTTCTAAGCCTGTTGTCTTTTTTCAGGGCTCATGTTGATCATCTCAGCCTGTTGACGTCCCTTTCAGACCTCACGTTAATCTTCTCAGCCTGTTGACGTCTCTTTCAGGATTGATGTTGATCATCTCAGCCTGTTGACGTCCCTTTCAGGGTTCGTGTTGATGAGCTCAGCCTGTTGACGTCTCTTTCAGGATTGATGTTGATCATCTCAGCCTGTTGACGTCCCTTTCAGGGTTCGTGTTGATGAGCTCAGCCTGTTGACGTCTCTTTCAGGGTTCGTGTTGATGATCTCAGCCTGTTGACGCCTCTTTCAGGGTTCATGTTGATCATCTCAGCCTGTTGATGTCCCTTTCAGGGCTTATGTTGTTCTCAGCTTGTTGATGTCTCTTTCAGAGATAACATGTTTGTTGATGTTTTGTCTGTGTTTTAAATGAAATGAAGAACAAAGTATTATAACAAATACCGCGGTATGAAAGTAGACATACAGCCTGGCGTCATCCGCACTATTATTAACGCCTAGTCTCTCATCCTGCTGTGTATTCCTAAGCTTGTCAATAAGAAAAACAAACCGAGGGAGGACTCGGGGATGGGTTGATATTACGTCCAATGGTGGGGAGGACTCGGGGATGGGTTGATATTACGTCCAATGGTGGGGAGGACTCGGGGACGGAAAGGATGCTGTGGCCGGGTACAGCTAGTTTTATATAAATATAGTACAGTATATGCATGAGATTTGCGTAATGATGATTTTGAATATACAGTACAGTATGTTTTTAATATCGTTCATGTTTTTTATGCATTGAATTTTTATTAAGATTTTTTTAATGAGTATGTTTTAAATGTATTAAATGGGTAACATTTTCCGAATGATGGTTTCACAGGAATTGAGTCTTGAAGGGATGACATATATCTTGCTCCTATTATTTTAGAATTAGCAGCAATATGCCTGATCTTGAGTTCATGGCCAGATTTCTTTAATTGGCAAGTGTGTTATAGAGAAGTTGGCTATTTAATACAGACATCACCTCTTAAAAATTCAGTTCAAATGTCAGACCTGAATAATTTTTAAAACTATTTGCAGGGCACAAAAAAAAAAAAAAAAGGTCTTCTGTTTCTTGTCTTTGAGGGACACATGTTCAAGTTTAACGACTGCAGTGTGGTGGTGTTAGCCAGGATGGTGCATCCGGATACCTTTGACAAATGTGACAATGGTGTTATTGCACACAAAATGCGTTCAAAAGGAATTATCGGAAAATAGGCAGATGGATCTACAATTTCCGGACTAACACAATCCAGTATGTAATAGTCAACAAGATAAAATCAGGTCCAGTCCCCCAGGATACTGTGCTTGCTCCAGTACTTTTCTCATCCTCGTATTGGACATAGACAAGGACACAATCTATAGTACTGTATCATCCTTTGCAGATGACACTAGGATTTCTATGAGAGTAGAAAACATAAGAGGACATGGCAAACCTCCAATCAGATGTAAATCAGGTCTTTCTATGGGCTACAGAAAATAATATGGTGTTTACCAGCTCCTGTGCTACAGTAAAAATTAAAATATAAAAACAGAAACCACATACTAAACGCAGTCAAATCCATAACATAGAACAAAAAGACAATGTAAAGGATTTGGGTGTACTCATGTTGGAAGATCTTACCTTTAAAGAACACAATAAAGTAGCCATTACATCTTCAAGAAAAATGACAGGTTCGATAACAAGAACCTTTCACACTAGAGATGCTATACCGATGATAATACTTTTCAAGATGCTAGTGCTCTCTAGAGTGGAATACTGTTGCACACTGACAGCCCCTTTCAAAGCTGGAGAAATTGCTGACCTGGAGAGTGTGCAGAGGTCCTTTACTGCTAGAATCCACTAAAACATCTAAATTATTGTGACCGACTAAATCTGTATTGTCTTATGCGCAGGCGGGAGAGATACATAATTATTTACACGTGGAAAATAATAGAGGGGCTAGTCCCAATCCTGCACACAGAAATAACATCACATGAGACCAGAAGGCATGGCAGGATGTGCAGAATACCCGCCATTGAAAAGCAGAGATGCAATAAGTACTCTGAGAGAGAACTCTATCAACATCAGAGGCCCGAAACTGTTCAACACGCTTCCACTACATATAAGGAGCATAACCGGCCGACCCTCTCACAGTGTTCAAGAGAGAACTTGACAAGCACCCCCCAAAGGATACCTGATCAACCAGGCTGCGACTCATACGTCAGGCTGCAAGCAGCTGCGTCAAACAGCCTGGTTGATCAGTCCAGCAATGAGGAGGCCTGTTCAATGACCGGGCCGCGGGGTTGCTAAGCCCAAAAAATCACCTCAAGGTGACCTCTAGGTATGCTCATTATCCGCATTAATTGTTACTGCGACATGTACGGAAATACGTTATTTTAAATACATTCAGAAAAACAGTATGCAACTATTTTACAGAATGTTTTTATTTTGGTATTTATTTTAACACTTTGTTTATTATTATTTGCCAGTGCAGTCTAATAGATCACCAGCCTCGTGTTTCATGTTCTCTCCTGATTCCATGTATGACTAACCATCCCGTGAGACAAGAATATTAGATGAACCGATAGCTAGTTTTTGATCTACACTCAGTAATCTTTCATACAGAACAGGGTATTAGCACATTGCTGTATATACCCTAAGCTTGTTAATAATAAAAAAAGTTAAACATAAATCATAAATTCTTTGAGTTTCATGTCACTTTTAAAGACTGTCATGTTTAGCTTGAAATATAAGCCAGAATATGATATTTATACAATTTTCCTCAGAAAATATGCAAATAGTGGAATTCTTTGTAGCAGACAAATCACAAAGCTTTTAGAAGTCCAAAAAATATTTATTGATGCTAGTAAAGTTTTTGATAGTTATAACTCCAAATTTCATTCTCTCTGTTGACTTGTTTGTTGTAGAAAATGTATACATATTAATGATGGTAAACTTATAAAACAATTTTACCTAATAGCTGATCACAGGAAAATTGTTTCCCAAAACTGAGTGGCAGTTTTTACAAATATTTTTTATGCTTTTATAATTCTTTATAATTCACAAAAATTTAGCGTTATATGTAATGAAACATCCTTTATTGGAGGCTTCCCAAGCTAAGCACCAAGCCACTAAGACCGATCCTTGCCAATACGAATCCAGGACTAGAATTCGGTTTTCCCTGTGTAAGGAAAACTTGGGGATCAGATCAACCTAGAAACTGAGAAATACCCCACCAAAAGTGTACATAGTATCAAAATATACTACTTGAGAAAAGCTACACCCAGAAAGTCGATTGTGTTGATAGTGATCACAATCAACTTAAGAATGGTCCAGGACGGACCGAAATATCATCGTCCCTTCACTTTCTAATGTGTGGTTTGGTCAACATATTTCAGCCACGTTATTGTGACTCCTCGTCTGCCTACACCCCAGAAATTAATGAGGCAAATGATCATTTGTGTTGGGTATACAGTGTGATGCGTCTGACTATCATCAACTATGTGGTACCCCAGGTAACCTGGGGCTCCAGGCCAGCCTGCTCCCTCACTTGTGAGCCCATTCAACTGAACTACATCCCACATCTAAAAAGAAAACAGGGTGGGAATGGGGAGCAATTGAGGACCCATTAACTTGAAAGAGGAGGCCAGAATTTCCTGAGTGTGAAAAAATATTTAAAAAGGGCAACCAGGATTAAAGATGATGGCTTGAGGCATGGAGGAATTAGCTGTGTGCCAAATGCTGAGGAACAATACAAGTTCGGACGGCCAAGGGATGCCTTAGGCAGCGTCAAAGGATACCATCCAGGGAGAACTGTCCACAAAAGCTACGACCCCAAAAGGACGCTGTGGATAAAGTGCCAAGGAAAGCAAGCACAGTAGTATAGAAAAGCTCAGCTAAAAAGTACTGTGCCAGACCTCCAGGTGACCACAAAAAACCTCAGAGGGAGGCCAAGAAACAGGTGCAGGGACCAGAGCCCTGAGAGCCAAGGCCCAGAATACCCAGCAGGAAACAAGGATATTACAAGGCCCTGTCTAACAGCAGAAGACAAGTACATCCAGGTGATGTTTTCTCTGTGGTAACAATGGTTTGTATTATCAGTGTTACACATTTTTGCAAGGTGCTTGTTCTTGTTTGCTTTCTGTTCAAACTTCTTGGTACTGTGATGATCTCTGAACCCCATACAACCCATAACCTCTTTAAGGTGGGCCAGATTCTGGTTCCCGATTCCCAGTAGGCATTTGTGTGTCACAGAATCATGACATTTTCCTTAAATTTTGATTGCTTCCAAGTAGTAGCATTGGGAAGATGATAAGGGGGTCTTACAAAAAAGTTTTGATTTATAAAATTTACAATAAAAAAACCGAATGCAGTCAAACTTTGAAGAAAGGTTGCAACAAGCAGTGGGAGAACATGTCATCACCATCATCTTCATCTACACGTTTTCTACTTTAAAGGGGTAAAGCAGCATTAATGTGGCTGCCATCAACCATAAGTAATGGAATGTTTGAAGAAATAAAAGGTGTGTTAAAGATACCACACTATAATAATCTTTCATAAGGACACCACAATACTACTTCTTTCCAAATACAGTCAAATACCAGCAGGCAACATTTTAGCCAATTCACAAATAAGGTTTAACTTATGCTCACAAATTAAATTAAAACCAAATCAAAATATAGCATTTATTTCCACATAACAGAACTTCTGCTCTTAATGTTACATTATAAGGTGGCCTGCTGTCCTGCTGAAAAGCAAGAATACAAAAATAGAAGAAGAGTAGGCTGATGAAAATATAAGTTTTATCTTTGAAAAATATATAAATTAAATAAAATGAGAATTGCTAATCAAAATAAAGAAGCTGATATTTGTAATACAGTAGTTGAAATTAGAATAAAAAAAAAAGAGTACAATTAAAAATATGAAGATCCACTTGTATTCTTTCATATTTAATGACTGTGTAGAAGTGATAAGTCTTAATGTTGTATATCAATAAGATCATTTGCTGCTCAAATGAAGCACAGAAGGTGACATACTTGTGTTAGGCTATAATAGGGCTCCCTTCCAATCGACTTGTAACTGTAACAGCGTATAATAAAATTCAGTAATAAAAATTTACGAACTTTTAGCAGCATCAACTCGATAAAATACAAGTACATATAAGTTTACATATTCAGTCAAGTAAAATATTTTGAATTAAGACTTCACATTTTGATGTGAACTTGATGCTTGATTGCTTGATGACTGTGGTTTGACAAGTAATGAATGTGACTTTGCTTGAAGTATCTCTTGGTTAAGAGGCACTTGTGGCTGGACTCTCATGGGACCATCAAGAGGAAGATCCCAGGGGTTTGGAGTTTTTGGTGGCTTGATAAGCTCCTTGCGTACTCTGTCTCGTGTACGTGATCCTCGTGGATTGTAGTTCCTCTTGTCTCTATTGCTTGTACGTGGAGGCAAAGATCCATTACGACGACCTTCCCAGATCTGAAAGGCAACCCAAGTTAGTTATTCATGGAGCTGACATACTAAGGGATATTGCTATACATTTATAAAAAGGGCAGTCAGACACCTAAATCACACCACAAAATTGTGGTGTCAATATAGGCCTACCTCAAAGATCATAAGAAATCTGTATCTGTCAGTTTTGCAGCCGCGGAATTATTTTCTATAATTCTCTTCCCCCCATTTTTGGCGAGTGGCTTCTTAACCCCACGATATGAATATAGAACACTGAGTATGATGATGTACACTCGTCAGTATCTGACATCAGGAGAAGATACTAAAATGTTTCTTATTAAGCTTTTCCAACTCAAGGATAAAAATGTCTAATTCAAAATACAGTACAGTACTCAACTTCTTTTCCATCAGTCTATAATAAGGAGACAACACAGTCTCCTTAAGAAAAAGAAGTGTAGAATCAGCTTAACTACTACTGGAGATCAGCAAGCCAATAGTCATTTGTTATTTCCTTAATATTATACAGTATAGGTTTGTACTGTAATTTGAAACTGAAAATTAAATCTGGCAAGTATTGTTGACTATTAAGGGAAAGTCAGTTGGGTGACAACAAAAGATGGAGGAGGTAATATTGCTTTAAATGTCACAAACTTACTTTCTTCATAACAAGTGACCTTCGCAAGCTTTTAAGGTTTTCCTTGCGTCGAAATGTTGACACTCCTGTGTATTCTCCTGGTGGAATTGAAAGTACTTCCAAGTTTTCAGCCACAAGCTCAGGACTCTGAGGGACCTCAAGTGGGCGTATACGTGGTCTTCCTAAAGGACGTCCACACCCACGTTTAGGTCGTCCACTTCCACTTCCTCTTCCTCTTCCTCTTCCTCGTCCTCTTCCTCGTCCTTGTCCTCGTCCTCGTCCTCTGCTAGATTTGATGCAAAGTATATTTGATATAAATTTTTTTACCTAAAAATGTATTTCCATTACTCATACTCACTAATATGGATGATATTGTTAAGTAACTACAGTTAAGACCTAACCAATTTGTTGCCAAAAACAATTGAAAAGTGTTTTGATAGGCAAGTGATAAACCCCTTCTCTCACTCCATATTTTATCATAATAAAACCAGCGTTGAATGTAATGAAACGCCATTTTCTGGGCGAGTCCCGGAGGCTCCCCGGAGCTATCCAGGCTGAATGCATATGTATAATTTTCTGGCATCAGTCAATGTGCACGGAGTTCTTGCCTACCGGGAACCATGAGCCAGAACCTGGCACCCTCAAGAGAGGCACAAGGAGCAATGGCTTATAGAAGCCCCCCCATGTGGTTGGGAGCATTCAATGCCATCGACCGAATCTGGCACCCAGAAAGGTAGGCGCTCCAAAACAAACCCTTATTCTGGTGAAATTATTGCTACCAAAAGCTGAATGAGTGGGACAGAACTCCCCAAACGCAAATTAGCAAACGAACACGACTTCATCATGTCGCTGCGCTGCTGTCTGCGCAACCCCCCCTCCCCAGGAGGGTGAAGGGGGAACCCCAGACTCCCACGCAGGCGATCCACCCTTCAGTTCTTAGGCTGGATGTCAAAATACGCAAAAACACCTCTGACTGGAGGGAGGGATGCAGGGGAGCCTCCGGGACTCGCCCAGAAAATGGCATTTCATTACATTCAACGCAGGTTTTCTGGGGAAAGCCCCATTGGCTCCCCGGAGCCAATTACCCAAAGACAAGGAAAAACAGGGACTTACCCGGACTGGCGGTCAGTCCTCACTCCTCAACGAGAAGCCGAGAGAACTGACTGTAACTGACGACCCAATGCAACGCAGACCCTACGAGGACCAGGGACACTTGATAAGGTGGCGAGCAGCCAAGACCCTGTTTGACCTCCAAAAACCCCGTGCCCAAATGTCAACCCAAGACATGTTGCCAAAGATGGCAGCCAAAGCAGCAAACTTACGCACGTTGTGGGCACGAGGATAGACCACAGGCTGGCTAGCATCAATAATCCTGCAGACAACCTGGAAGACCCAAGCCCGGGAACAGGGAAAAAGGAAAATCGGATCAACCCAAAGCGCATCCCTGGCGATCCAAAGTGGATCGCTGGCATGGGGGTCTGGGGCCCCCCTTCCCCCTACTGGGTAGGGGAGGGGGGGAGGGTTGTGCAGACAGCAGAGCGGTGACATGATGACGTCATGTTTGTTTGCTAATTTTCGTTTGGGGAGTTCTGTCCACTCGTTCGGGTTTTGGTAGCAATAGTTTCACCAGAATAGGGGTTTGTTTTGGGGTGCCTACCTTTCTGGGTGCCAGATCCGGTCGATAGCAGACAGAATGCTCCCAACCATATGGGAAATTTCTATAGGCCATTGCTCCTCGTGACTCTCTTGAGGGGGGCCAGGTTCTGGCTCATGGTCCTCGGTAGGCAAGAACTCTGTGCACATTGACTGAAAGTTATACTTATCCATTCAACCTGGATAGCTCCAGGAAACTGACGGGGCTCCCCCCAGAAATTATGACAAAAAATTAAGAAATTGGGTGTGATATTTTTGCAATAACCTGAGTGTAATTATCACTTTCCTCACTCTGCCACTACTTTCCTTTTCTAACCTCACCTCGGGCAGACTGTAGGTGTTGCATCTACTTCCTCCAAAGAGGCCTGTGCTTCCTCAGACTGATGATCTGCCAGTTCTTTAGCTTCTTTCCTCTTTTTTGCCAAGTTTCCCATCGAGCTGTCATGAATGGATGCCGGTATGTTTTCCGTTTCCATACTTTCTAGAGAGTCTGGCTTTCTCTCTGGCGAGCTGTTGGTAGACAACGTTCGAAGACGTCTTTGATATTTCATCAATGCCCGATATTTTTTATCTTCTTCTGCCAGCCGACGTATATATTCCTCTTGCTCCTGGAAATGTATACAATACAGTATAAATTGTTGAACTGTCATTAGCAAACTATTTTGTTTAAAAAGAGCAAACTTGAGTGAATATGAAAAGATCCAGTCCAAGAATGGCACACTGATGCTCAATAGGGCAAACTTAATGAATGTCTTACTGGACAGATACATAATTCAGAGAAGGCTAACATTTTGTAATGGCAGCAATGATATATTCAGAATGTTGCTGCTGTCATATTGGTGTTAAGGAGCTCCAGAATTACCACAGAAAGCATTTACAAGCTCTATTTCTACCATAGGGACTACAGTGCCTTCACACAGCAGTTAGTTTCATAACTGGTGGCTTCCCCTCACCACTGATTGATGAGTCCCTGCTCTAAAATAGGCATCTAGAGGATTGAAATGTCATTTTCTCTGTGTGTGGCCTCTCCATCACTTGCATTCTTGCCCCTTTAGGTCTTGATTTTCCTGAGTTTTTGGTTGTAATGAAACTTAAATGAAGGTTGTCAGCTTCTCCAACTCTGCAGTGCCATATTCATTGTCAGTTTGTTTTCTAAGTAATTTGCCGAGAAATAATTGTCCCTCCTTATGTTGACAACTACTGCATGAAGGTGTTGAGAGGTTTGATCTCTTCTGTGGTTTTATAGCAAATTATATCTCTTGGTGGTGTGACTGAGTTTTGCTCTCCACTGCATCATTGTCCCTAAACTATGTGACAAGACAATGTGAAAAGCTGCTTGTCACACTGGGGCTTGCTTTGAGTCAATGAGAGCCTGGTGTGTATGAACAATGTCTCGGGAGGGCAGGGTGAACATAGTTGACACAGTAGACAGGGTGGAGAGGGTAGGTATGGTGGACAGGGTGACCAGGGTGGCCATGGCAGGGGTAGCAACAAAGGGGTCACTAAGACCCCTTGGTCACATTTACCACTTTTGGTTGCAGATGCAAGGCAGGTGGTTTAAACAAATATGAAGTAGGAAATAAGACAAATCAATGGCCCCATGCAGAACGAGATGTTCCGGCGATATCCAACACCACTTGTCTGAAAACAAAAAGTTGAATGCAAGCCTAATATAAGTACGTATGATAGATGGGGGCAAGTATTGCAGCTGGTGTATTTATCCTGTGGTAATGATTGTTTGCCTTGTTTTTTCACAGGGTTACAAATTTTCTTCAAGATGTCACTCATTTTTTATGGCAGGTTTTCCTCAGGTTTGTGTTAATATCTGATCCTCAAGCTTCCCTTGCCTCTTAGGGAGAGCCAGATACTGGTCCAGGCCTCTGGTAGGCAAAGCGGTGGGTTTTAGAGGCCTGGTGCAATTCTTTAAGCTTGGCAGTATCACTGCATAAACTCTGAAAACTACTGAGAGGACAGGCCCCTTCCAGAATTTTTTTTTATTCCATAAGGAGTGTTTACCAGAATTCCTAATTAATATGGTAACTACTAGAAACTGAAAACAAACCTCAATATCCAATTCATCTTTGGTAAGCATTGACTTTTTTGGCTTATTATTATGGGTTTTAGTTTTCGTCCCTTCACCTTCTGAAAGCATCCACTCGGTTTGCAATATGCGCTCCCAAGGGGGTCTGGAAGAAAAGAAAATTTTGCTGTCATTAAGTCAGAATGTGTAGTTAGAAGCTTAAATAAATATAATGTAAGATAAATATGTGTAACCATGTTAGGGCATTAACCACTTAACTGCGCCAACCGAGTATTCTCGGTCAGCGGGAAACTGTGCCAACCGAGAAAACTCTTGATTTTTCGGTACCAATTCTAAATGTGTACGAGGTTGGTTGTGTACGAAATGGACTCTTAGGACCTCCAGTGAGAAGCAGCCATCTTGGAAAAAATTCCTAGAATGCCCTAGGGCTGCTGGCTGGGTTAGTACTGAATGAGTAACCATGGGTGGCGCACGCGCCTCTGGCTCCCAAACACCTGTCCGCGACACGGTGTTGAAAGATAACGCTCTGTCGGTGAAATTCAAACCTTATTGTTTGAAGAACATAAGGGTTATAATATTAGGTGAAGCTAGGCGCAATAAGGACCTAACACAAAGGTCGGATGCAAGTGATACAGCACCTATGAGGACGATACAGCAAGCATATACAGTTGTAGCTCTGAGCGTCACCCTTGCAATCCTATGCTATCTACAATTTATTTAGAAGATACATAGATGAATCGTTTTCTGCGTTCAGTGATGATGCATCTGATACAAATAGCGTAGATAAGCAGTGTTAGCAGGCTTCCATGGTGGTGTTTTCCATAGATATTTTCAAGAATACCTGAATCTCTTCCTAACTGACGGACACTCTTTGAGGCTAGCTGAATCTCTCTCTCACTGACAGACACTCTTGAGGTAAGCTGAATATCTTCCTGTGTGGGACCATACAAAGCGATCTTTTCAAGACTACCTTACAAATTGATCTTTTTCCTACAATCTTTTCAATACTACCTTATGCTTTACAAGCTTGGCTACATACAACCTACAAGTACTAAAGCCAAGGGTGTATGTGAGTGCGTTGTTTGCAAGCACACAGAATGAAGACACAGGAAGTGAAAATTTATCTGTACCTGGTGCACTGAGAGCGAAGTCGTGCTGTGTACCATGAGCTACTTCGTTGATTATTACTCACTTCCGAAGTGAGTCACAGCGGCTTGATTTGTGTGTGTGCACCTGACAACGAGGCTAGTGTTGGAGCCGCACCCCCTAAATGTGTGACGCTGATCCCCTCTCCAAGAGCAGGAAGCGTACAGGATGATCTCCTGATCAAAATACAAGCACTCTAGAGATTTTGGTGGGTTGTCCGGAAGGGACAATCCATCGACGTACAACATTATACCACTAAAACATAAAACTAGCGTTGAATGAACTGAAACACCATTTTCGGGGTGAGCCCCGGAGGTTCCCTGGAGCTTATCGGGCTAATGTGCTTTATATTAGACTAGGACATTAGCTATGGAGTTCAGACCTACCAGAGACCAGAGCCGGAACCTGGCCCCTTCAGAGAGTTTTCAGGGAGCAATGGCCTTGGAAAACTACATTGTGGTTGGGGTTTTTCCTTACCTGCCATCGACCAGGATTAGGCATCCAGAAAGGTAGGCATAACAAAACAAATCTCACATGGTAAGAAATTAAAACAAAAAACTGAACAGAGAGGCTAGAAACTCCCTACAATCCCAAGGAAACAAGCAAAAAACCAGTGTTGAATGTAATGAAACGCCATTTTCTGGGCGAGACCCGGAAGCTCCCCATAGCTTATCCACGCTGATATGCTAATGTCAGGCTTTGGCATCAGTCATGTGTATGGAGTTCTATGGGCCTACCAGAGACCACGAGCCAGAACCTCGCCCCCTCAGAGAGGCAAGAGGGAGCAATGGCCTATAGAAACCCCTGTGTGGTTGGAAGCATTCTATGTCTGCCATCGACCGGGTTAGGCACCCAGAAAGGTAAGCGCCCCAAAACAAACCCTTATTCTGGTGAAAATTGCTACCACAAGCCGAATAAGTGGATAGAAACTCCCCTAAAAGAAATGAGTAAACGAGCTAATATTAATAAAGTTTTCGACTGGGCATCAGAAAATAACATGATGTTTAACAGTGACAAATTCCAGGTACTCAGCTATGGTAAAAATGAGGACCTTAAACATAATACAAGGTATAAAACACAATCAAATGTACCCATAGTAGGAAAACAGCATGTAAAGGATTTGGGAATAATGATGTCTGACGACCTAACGTTTAGGGAACATAACCAAGCAAATATTGTGACAGCCAGAAAAATGATAGGATGGATTTCGAGAACTTTCAAATCCAAGGATCCCATCACAATGGTTGTACTCTTCAAGTCACTTGTGTTGTCCCGTCTTGAGTACTGCTCAGTACTCACTTCCCCCTTCAGAGCAGGAGAGATTGCTGAAATAGAGGGAATACAGAGAACATATACGGCACGCATAGACGCGATAAAGCACCTAGATTATTGGGATCGTCTCAAAGCCCTCCAAATGTACTCACTAGAAAGAAGACGAGAGAGATATCAAATAATATACACCTGGAAGATACTGGAGGGCCAAGTACCAAATCTAGACAGTAAATTAACAATGTACTGGAGTGAACGATATGGAAGAAAATGCAGAATAGAACCAGTGAAGAGCAGAGGTGCCATAGGCACAATCAGAGAACACTGTATAAACATCAGAGGTCCACGGTTGTTCAACACCCTCCCAGCAAGCATAAGAAATATTGCCGGAACAACCGTGGACATCTTCAAGAGGAAACTAGATTTATTCCTCCAAGGAGTGCCGGACCAACCAGGCTGTGGTGGGTATGTGGGCTTGCGGGCCGCTCCAAGCAACAGCCTAATGGACCAAACTCACAAGTCAAGCCTGGCCTCGGGCCGGGCTTGGGGAGTAGAAGAACTCCCAGAACCCCATCAACCAGGTATCAACCAGGAAAGGGGTGAACAACACCTAACCAAAACGAGGCGGCCCTGGGGCATCCAGGTGGGAACCAACCTAGCGCGTTGCAGCAACCTAAACCAAGCTTGCAACGCGGATGCCGCCTGTACTGTGAACCGTAAGGACATCAGAAGAGTACTGGAGAACAAGCAGAGAACACATCTCGCAAGACTCCGTGTCAAGGTGTCAGTGACCCTACAGGTAGCATGACAGAGGTAAAATAGGCGACTGTCACACTGAGACAAGGGGACAGCTACCAATGAACCTGCACAAGGCGATATGGAACCCGGAAGACACATCCAGTGGTCCACCGAGCCCCGACAGAGTTTTCCAGGGCTCGTAGACTGACTGCTACGGGAAGCCCGGGCAAGGCGGTGTTAACCGGTTAACACCCAAAACTAACAAGGGATAGATGCCAACACTGCACTGAAAACCCCTGCGACGTGTACAATAATGGGGGCCTAGCAGAAGGCCACCAAATACTACCAGTGGAACTATAGCCACACTAAGCAGACCCCCACCAGGCAAATTAAAATAAAAACAAAAGAACCCCCCCCCCCCCCGCAAAAGTACACTGTCCCCCCAGAGGAAACAGGAACCGGTCGCCGTGTAGGTAGGAGGACGCGCAACACCTTGACACCCTAACCAGCACAATGCCAGTCCCTACCCAAGGCCAAACAAGGGCCCCAAGCCCCAGCTGACCCCAAGGGCGAGGCAAATGCCGAGCAGCAAGAACCTCAAGGGGAATGGTTCCCGAACGCCCCAGGGATGATAACCCTGTCACGCAGGGGCAGTACTCACAGGGCACTTAGGAAAGGAAGCCCCTAAGCGCATGCAGCCCTGGTACTGATGAGGAACACCTGGCCACCGCACAACACAAAACATGGCAGTGAACGCCATGAAGGCAAACACCGCCTAGGAAGCTGAGGCCAGAGAAGCAACTGTTCCGGTTAACATTAGCTTACGAACTGGAGTGCTATGCAGCTGGCGCATTGAGGTCCAGGGCCCCCCTCCTCCCTCTCTCAGGGAGGGGAGGGCTGCGCGGACGAGTGGCACGGCAGTAAAGTGTGATGTTTGCTTGTTTGCTTTTTTCTTGAGATTGTAGGGAGTTTCTACCTCTGTTCATTTTTTTGTTTTAGTTTCTTACCATGTGGGGTTTGTTTTGTTATGACTACCTTTTTTGGGTGCCTAGCCCTTGTCGATAGCAGATAAAGAAAAACCCCAACACCGGGGGGTGGGGTTCCAGGGCTATTGCTCCCTGGAACTTCTCTGAAGGGGCCAGGTTCCGGCTCTGGTCCCTGGTAGCTGTGAACTCCATAGCTAATGTCCTGGTCTAATATAAAGTACATTAGCCCAATAAGCTCCAGGGAGCCATAGGGGCTCCCCACATAAAAATTCAGGTGATGGTTCTACACAGAAATTACACTTTACTTTGAACATTCATTGAATAAATATTATTGAAGAACCTGCAATGCCAAGGAAGGGCTTTGTTTTTTTTATAGATCGATCTCTTAATGGATGACCAAGTCTGGGTTGAATTGATGGATTTCTCCAGTGACTCCTTCAGCACCTGCCCCTCTATGTTATCAATATTCAAAATGTCTTCACAACTCCAGGCTTCCCTCATTTGTCAAAGGAGGAAATACATGCAACTAGATAAAACATTTATACTGGTAAATGTCAAAGGACTGGAGAACACGCTTACCTGACAATGGTCATCAGGGCAGGATAGTAAAAGATAGACAACATTCTATGGAACAACAAGTTTTCACTGTGTTCACGTGCTTCTTCATCTTTCAGTAATCTGTGGAGAGAATGCTTTTTAAGAACATGGCATTTAACTTTTCATTTTTAAGTTCCGTCATATGAATAGCATACACTAGTATGTCCCCGCGACTGAGCACTCATACTGCAAAATTACAAATATAGTTTGCACAGGGCCTTTGTGTTAAGCACTATTTCTGTGCACATGTAAGTCGGTGGAGAACTTTGAAAATTAATAAAAAATCACGTTTAACCACCGCACTGCGCACCTGTTTTCGGCAAAAACTTCTTAGTGCAATTGTCAAGGACATATTTTTGTTGTTTAAATAAATGTTTAGGTAAAGTTAATGTCAAAATGTTTCCAAACTCAACAACTTCCATTTAAAATCACAGAGTAATGAAAACATTAACATATAGCCTAATTAATAGAAATAGCACAACTCTGAAAGCGCCTAAAGGCGCTTTGCGCAGTGCAGTGGTTAAGATAAGACTATTGTGACTGAACTCTGGAATATAAAATAAGTAACTTTGAAATTAAAATTTAGATTTTTGATCCCCATCTAATTGATATGGCATATGACATACCAAGTCTGCAGTCCTAAGTGGATGGGAGAAATTATTCTTCAGGAAGTGGAAAAAAAAATACATGTACTTAATGCCATACAAAATTCTGATATGGAAGTGGAAATTTTGTATACATTATGTATATGCATTATCTGCAGCTTTTCCAACAAAATCTACAGTGGATGCACATCTGCAGGAGCAGGAAATGTTTACAAGTTACTTTATCCAAGTTTCTGAGATAAATCAAACTCAATTAAAAATGTTTGAAAGTACAAACTTTATACACATAAGGAATTCACATTAGTACAAAAATACTGAATGGAAGGACAAGGAATTATTACCCCAAATTGACATACATCATAAACAAGAACATGTAGATATGTGGGCCCTACACATGCTACTATTTAATTTGTTATATTCACCTTCTTGGCTGGTGTTGTTTCTCTTGGCTCTGACCTTGTGCAGTTTTCAAAGGTGTCAAAGAGGGCGCAGTTTGCTGGCTAGGCTCTGAATTATGACCGGCTGCTGCAGCCGGCAATGTGTCCAATGTTTCTGGTCCAGTTGGCTTTGTGTCCAGCACTGCTGCTACAGCTGGCTCATCACCAGACACTACTCGCCCAGTTTTAGCCTTACCTGCATAAGCCAAGACATTTGCTCAATAAACCTATTCAAAATTTAGTTGCCCATTATCATCTCAAAACAATAAGACAATGTGAAATTAAAGGCATTGTGGGAAACAAAAAAATGAATTTCTGAATTGATGTCTTAGTTGCTCCTCTGATCCAATGGCCAGGAGCAGAAAACAACATAGATGTTTCATTAGCCGTGACAACGACTTGGACGCTGTAGCACTAAATATTATCTGAATACTATAACACTTGATAATATACTGGACCTGCACCCAAGATTTATTAACTAATGAAAAAATTATGTCAAATATTGGTGTAATTCTTGAGGTTAAATCGAGATGATTTCGGGGCTTTTAGTGTCCCCGCGGCCCGGTCCTCGACCAGGCCTCCACCCCCAGGAAGCAGCCCGTGACAGCTGACTAACACCCAGGTACCTATTTTACTGCTAGGTAACAGGGGCATAGGGTGAAAGAAACTCTGCCCATTGTTTCTCGCCGGCGCCTGGGATCGAACCCAGGACCACAGGATCACAAGTCCAGCGTGCTGTCCGCAATTATAACTTGAGTTTGTAAAAGCACTTTAATATATTTCTGAGTGCTCAAATGATCACTGCACTGTATGGAACATAACAGATCTCTAACCAATATAACGTATAAAAAACCAGCGTTGAATGTAATGAAATGCCATTTTCTGGGCGAGCCCTGGAGGCTCCCTAGAGCTTATCGGGCTAATGTATGTTATATTAGACCGTGACATTAGCTATGGAGTTCAGACCTACCAGGGACCATGAGCCCCTTCAGAGAGGTTGCAGAGAGGAATGGCCCTGGAAAACCCCCCTGTGGTTGGGGTTTTTCCTTATCTGCCATCGACCGGGGTTAGGCACCAAGAAAGGTAGGCATAACAAAACAAACCCCACATGGTAAGAATCTAACAACAAAACCAAACAGAGAGGTAGAACTCCATACAATCCCAAGGAAACAAGCAAACGTAACGCACTACTACCGCGGCGCGCGTCCGCGCAGCCCTCCCCTCCCTGAGAGGGGGAGGGGGGGAGCCCCGGACCTCACTGCGCCGGCTGCATAACACTCGATTCATAACACAAGTCGATTCTTACTCTCATCCTGTAACTACACTTAGGTAATTACACTCCAATTCAGAAGCTAAGCTTCAACAAATGCGAAAAAACTGCCGACCGGTGGGAGGAGGGGTTGCCAGGGAGCCTTCGGGTCTCACCCAGAAAATGGCGTTTTATTACATTCAACGCTGGTTTTCTGTGGGGAGCCTCTACGGCTCCCTGGAGCTTCATACCCAAAGAGAAGGAAAAGAAAGGGCTGACCCAGGATGCGGCCTTCAAAAACTCCGCAACGCGAAGTCGAGACAACAGGTTGCAACTTGCAACCCAAGAACGCCCAGGAGCAGACATGCTCACAAAATAACGGGCAGCCAGGAGCAGACATGCTCACAAAATAACGGGCAGCCAGGAGCAGACATGCTCACAAAATAACGGGCAGCCAGGAGCACAAGACATGTTACCAAACACGGCACCGAAAGCTGCAAATTTCCGAACGGCACGGGCGCGAGGATAGACCGCAGGCTGGCTAACCTTAACACTATTGCGCACGGTGCGGGCGCACCGCAGACTATTAATTCTTCTCCCGACAGTGCAGGCGAGTGTGCGGCGACACCAAAATGTGTATGCTCGTTTCAGTTTTCTCACCTTAATTCTCATGCTACATCATTCGTTTTGGTATCATTGTGTTCGCAATAGAATTCTCTACAGGGGTATATGCATATAAAGTCTAAAAACCCAGCATGACTCCCCACAGCAAAGCCTAAAGAAGGCCTAGTTACCTGTGAACGAGCACCAATTGGCATACCTGCAGACTAATGTACTTACTCGTTCAGTTTGATAATTTTATTTTGTGTTATGTGTTTCATTTTGTTATCAAATTGTTCGTAAAATAAAGGCGCATATTTTAAAACTAGTCCCATAATAATAGAACAATAAATGGAATTTTAACAAATATTTTAACTTTTGTATGCTCACCACCACAAAATTACAGTATTTATATATTTCCAGTGTTCTGACACCAATTTTCGCATCACGTCTTTCATTTTGGTATCAAATTGTTCGCAATATAAAGGCATGTATTTTAAAACAAGTCCCATAATAATAGAACAATAAATGGAATTTTAACAAATATTTTAACTTTTGGACGTTTATCACTAAAAAATTATTTATATCTTTCCAGTGTTCTGACATCAATTTTTGTGTTACGTCTTTCATTTTGGTATCAAATTGTGCACAATCTAAAGGCACTCAGTTTGAAACCACTCCCAGATTGATCAGATAAAATTAAAATTTTTAACAAATATTTTAATGAGTGACTCGAGGCCGAGTCACCCGAGATGACTCAAGAGAAAAATGAGTGACTTCGGGGAGAGGCAATAGTGCGATAGTGAGTGCGTAGTGTTAAGAACCCTGCGGTCGACCTGGCCCGAGTACTGAAGAATAATTCCCGGCTCGCGCACCACCTAGAAGACAGAAACCACACACAAGGTAGAGTGCTGAAACAACCACTGGAGCCAGAACACACGACCGTTGCCTATAGCATCAGCCTCAGAACTGAGGTGTGGATGGCCAGCACAGGGGTCTGAGGCTCCTTCTTCCCCTTCCCAGGGAGGTGGAAGCTGCGCAGACGGTGGCACGGCGACGTGTGATGTCATACTCATTTGCTCGTTTCTGTTTGGGGAGTTCTATCCACTTGTTCGGCTTTTTGTAGTAATTTTCACCAGAATACGGGATTGTTTTGGGATGCCTACCTTTCTGGGTGGCTAACCCGGTTGATGGCAGACATAGAATGCTTCCAACCACATGGGGGTTTCTATAGGCTATTACTCCTCGTGCCTCTGTGAGGGAAGCAGGTTCTGGCTCGTGGTCCCCGGTAGGCCCACAGAACTCCATACACATGACAAATGCTAATGCCAAAGTTTGACATTAGCATATTAGCTTGGATAGCTCCGGGGAGCCGACGGGGCTCCCCCCAGAAATGTACCTGGTTTGCCAGTCTGGGATGAGAAACCTATTAGATCAATTAGCACTGTAATATGCCATTGTAAAAACAATTCAATTACCTTCTGTGGTTGAGTACTCAATAGCAATTCCTACACTATATATAGTGTAACAGATCCCTAAATTTGTTCACAGAGCACCGACAAAAATGCGTATGATAAGTGTTAGTGAGTGCTGTAAATGGACAGCCACATCTGGAAGAAAAAAAAAAATTCCCCTGAGAGAGTGCCAAGAGGAACCAGGGACTTGAAACAAAAGTCAGGAGGTAGATGAAGAACCAAACTGGAGCAGAGTAAGGTTAAGTTCAGATGACCTGTCCTGAACAGATAAAGCTTCACATCCTGTCCAGGCTCAACAGCAGGGAGGCGAAACTGGAAACAGGTTTGGAGTATCGGATAGTCATCAAACACCATTGATGTACGTCCTGATCCCAACTTGTAGTGGAAACAAAGAAGCATACTCAAACTGAGTAGGCAAATAGAGAAATCCCTTAACTCAGAAATTGGTGCTGCTATCTTGAGCTGATTTCGGGACTTAGCGTCCCCACGGCCCGGTCCTCGACCAGGCCTCCTATTTGTTACACACCCCCAGGAAGCAGCCCGTAGCAGCTGTCTAACTCCCAGATACCTATTTACTGCTAGGTAACAGGGGCATCAGGGTGAAATAAACTCTGCTAATTTGTTTCCGCCTCCACCGGGAATCGAACCTGGAACCTCAGGACTACGAATCCGAAGTGCTGTCGACTCAGCTGTCAGGCCCCTATATTATGCTGTCTAGTCGTAAAATCAACTTCCAAGCAGGAAACTTGGAGGAAATACCTATTGTTGAAGCAATAATTGATGCTCACCCCGCGGATACGTTGTGATCACTGTCTGGCCTCGAGTCTCTGCATATAAGCTACATTTTCTCTTCTTTGGAGCATATTTCTTCCCCTCACTATTCATTGCCTGTCAAAAGTATTAATATTGTTATGTGACTGATTTAATAAATTAGATCAAGAAGATGTATTCTTTTGTTGATGCAAGTTAATAAACACTTGAATAATATGATGCAAGTTAATAACAACACTTAACAACATATATTATATTTCATAAAAAAATACAGTTAACTTGGATTCAGAAATGGAACAAGCTATTAACCAAAGAGGTGATGTGGATTTTCAGGGGACTTCGTTCACCAGTCCTAGCAATCATCTGTGTCTTGGATGTCTCTGTGTCAGACCTGCCGCCAGGAGCATCAGACTCATCTTGGCTCTCCGCTTCTGATGCCTCCATGGGTTGCCACCCACTAGGACCTGGCAAACACTCTGGTCGGACCTCCCACTGCAACCTACTCCCATCATTCACTGCCTGGTCCTTGAGATTCTGGTCTGCTATGGAGCTGGGGTCATGTCTTTGTGTATGAGGATCTCTATCTACCTGTAAGAGTTGGTTAACATATTTACAATAAAATATATATAATTATTCAATTTTCTTATAGAAACATTAATTCAATTGTGCTTTATTGTCCTAATCTAATTATCACATGAGACAGTACATCCAATCTTCTTTGTTAAGTCGAGGACGAATAAGCCTACACAGCACAGAATGGGATGAGAAAATTGCGCGAGAAAAAGTTGCCCTAGTGTTTCCAGTGCAGACAAGAACATTCAAGATGGCCGCCGGCAAGAGGAAAAACAAAACAGAGCTTGATTTTAGGGGATTCAATGAAGATAGCATTGATATAAGCAGTCTACACAACTAGTTGGCAAAATTAGATACTATAGTGAACTCTCATGTAGAAATAATCAGTAAATTGAAAGAAAGTAATGACCAGTAGTGTAGCAAAGTTTTATGTCTTGAGGGTTTAGTGAAAGATTTGTGCAAGGACAAGAATCAATTGGAAACAAATTGTAAAGACATGGAAGAGGAAAATAAACTCTTAAAAATAGCTCTGGAAGAAGTTAAAGCAAATTTAAACATAAATGACTACAATAGGTTAGGTAAGGAAATTCAACAGGAGAAACAGCTTTTGTCAGTACAGATGGAGGAAGTTATACAGGGAATAGAACAGTGCAAGAAAGATATGCAACTCACCTATGCACAAGTGGCCAAGGAGAAGGAAAAAATTGATGAAGCAGTAAAGGAAGCCAAACACTGCAGTAACCAGGATAAAACAAACATTAGGTTGGAAGTGAGAAAGGAATTGGCATCTAACCCGAAGTTGGTGCAAAACACAGTTGATTGGACTAAGTCCCTGATAATTTTTGGCTGCAGAGAAAAGGAGATAACATCTAGGTCAGAAAGATCTGTAGAAGAAGCGAAAGTAGTAGATAAAATTGTTAGCTTTGTGGAAGGTCTTACTACCATAGAGAATGTCTGTGACTACAGAAGAATAGGCAGGTACGTAAACGGGGAAAGATCGACTTTTGAGGATCACCCTAAATGGTGCCAAACAGATGGAAGAAGTACTAAGGAATGCTAGAAAATTACAAAGTGATGAGGATGGGAAAGTGTGGTCGTTATACGAGATCTTTCAAGAGAAGACAGAGAGAAGCTGAAACTAAACCTCGTAAAGGCAAAACGTCAAAATGAGAGCAGAAATGAAGAAGAAATCAATTCTTTTTTTCAACAAAGTGATAGGGGTAGGCAGGCCTGTAAAATGGTACAAAAAGGCAAACCAACAAAATTGCTAGAGAGGGGGGGTAGTGAAGAATAAGGAGAGGGGGAACATGTTCCTGAAAATAGTATACTATACCAATGTAGATGGAGCGAGATCGAAGATACTGGAGTTAAGTGATGTAATACAGCTACAGACACCAGACATTGTTGCACTCACAGAGACAAAACTTGAATATGTTATTTTAAATGAGGTCATATTCTGAAGGGGTTACTAAATTTGGAGACGGGACAGAAAAATTAGGAAAGGCAGTAGTGTTGCTGTGCTGGTGAAAGAACACCTAAAGGTGAACGAAATAATGATTGCCAATCCACGAGAAGTTGACGTAATAGCACTAGAGATCTGCCATGAGGATGATAAACTAATGATCATAAATGCATATAGTCCACCACCAAGCATCATATGGACAAAGGAAGAGCTAGATAGTAAACGAGAGGGTCTTATAACAATAATGAGAGAGATTATAGCAAGAGCGGATAAAGATAGATCACAACTGTTGATAGTCAGAGACTTCAACTTGAAATCCATAGACTGGAAAGTATATGAAGCTAGAACAGAGGATTTCTGGAGGGAGCCCCATCGGCTCCCCGGAGCTTTACCAGGCTGATATGCTAATGTCAGACTTTGGCATCAGTCATGTGTATGGAGTTCTAGGGCCTACCGGGGACCACAGCCAGAACCTGGCCCCCTCAGAGAGGCAAGGGGAGCAATGGCCTATAGAAACCCCCGTGTGGTTGGAAGCATTCTATGTCTGCCATCGACCGGGTCAAGCATCCAGAAAGGTAAGCATTCCAAAACAAACCCCTATTCTGGTGAAAATTGCTACCTAAAGCCGAACTAGTGGATAGAACTCAACAGAAAACAAGCAAACTAGTATGACGTCACACGTCACCGCGCCGCTGTCTGCTCCCCCCTCCCCGGGAGGGGGAAGGGGGAGCACCCAGACCTCCCACACCGGCTATCCACCCATCAGTTCTTCGGCTGATGCTATAGGCACCGGTTATGTGCTCCGGCTCCAGTGGTTGTTTCAGCACTGTACCTAGAGTGTGGTGTCTGTTTTCTAGGTGGTGCGTGAACTGGGAGTGATTCTCCAGTACTTGGGCTGCATGCGCCTAGGGTTTCCCTTTCCTAGGTGCCCTGTAAGTACTGCCCTTGGGGCTTGGGGCCACCTTCCACAAGTGGAATAAATTATGTGAATAAATGCCATGTTATGGAATGTGGAATTGGAGAACATAGACCCCACACAACCTATAAATTATATGAGAAATCTTTAAAGAATTTTGACAAAGAAAGGGATCTAGAGGTGGTTCTAGATACAAAACTGTCACCTGAGGACCACATTAAGAACATTGTGTGAGGAGCCTATGCTACACTAACTTCAGAATTGCTTTTAAATACATCGATGTAGAAATACTAAAGAAACTGTTCACGACTTTTTCAAGACCAAAGCTGGAATATGCGGCAGTTGTATGGTGCCCATATCTTAAGCAGCATATCAACAAACTGGAAAAGGTGCAAAGACATGCCACTAAGTGGCTCCCAGAACTGACAGATAAGAACTACGAGGAGAGGTTAGTGGCATTAAATATGCAAAAACTAGAAGATAGAAGAAAAAGAGGCGATATGATCACTACATACAAAATAGTAACAGGAATTGATACAATTGATAGGGAAGAATTCCTTAGACCTGGAACTTCAAGAACAAGAGGCCATAGATTTAAACTAACAAAACAAAGCTACCAGAGAAATGTAAGAAAATTCACTTTTGTAAACAGTGGTAGACGGTTGGAACAAATTAGGTGAAAGGTGGTGGAGGCCAAAACCGTCAGTAATTTCAAGGTGTTATATGACAGAGTGCTGGGAAGACGGGACACCACGAGAGTAGCTCTCATCCTGTAACTACACTTAGGTAATTACAGACAGGGCACCCACACATATTATAATATATGTAGACATACCCATATTTTAAGTGGCTCAAGAACCAATTGCTCAGTATAAACCTTAGTTCACACAGGTATCTAAGGAGAGAGGGATTAGAGGTACAGTTTTGGTGTCCATTTCCCAGAAAAGTATTTTTAAATTGACGATGACTGTAGAAGCTGTCTACTAGCCCTGCTTTTAATTAAGTGGGGGCAAGACATCATTCTTTAACAGGGGGTATTGCTGGCCTACTTGAAAGATATACTGTATCATCTTTTGTTAGTGGTGTGGGGGGAGACTGTGCTCCTCAGCTTAACTTGTTCAATGGCCCCCTACTCTTCTGGATTGGTACCTGGATTGTACCTGGATGGGGGTTCTAGGAGCTCTTCTACTCCCTATACCTGGCCTAGGGCCAAGGTTGACTTGTGAGAACTTGGTCCAACAGGCTGTTGCTTGGAACTAACTTAACTAGGATGGTTAACCTAACCTTACCATCCTAGGCCTAATACATGCTATTTGAGGCCTAATATAATACAGATATGTGCTATACTAGGCCTAGGAATATTTAAGTTTGGTTTTTAGCTTTATTTTTTCTGGACACTTATAAAGTGAATACGTAGTACCAATTCTACTACAGTATCTAATAGTCCATTACATCAATATATGTATGACGGTGCACATAGTTACAAGTAGTACTCTCTGAACTGGAGGAGAGGTTGAGGTATGCGAGTGTCTTACCACTGCACCACGGAGACTGTCTAATTATTATCATATGCAACTCAGCTTTATGCAGGATAAAATTGGGATCCTATTTATATGAATAAGTTGTATATAAAATACATTTGTCAAATTAATATGAACTACAGGAGTGGTGAATGAGACATCTCTTGAGAGTAATACACTGAAAGAATATAATTAACTGCTATGTGCACCATTATTTCGTTGAGCAATTTTCAGGTTTATTCTTAAGCCTCTATATAATGCAACTTTTACACATTATATTACATTAGCATCTATGATGCACTAGTAAGACAAGGACCAACGACTCACCAACGGCATGACTGGTGGCATGGAGAGTCGTTGCAGTGTTTTCACCTTGGGATCCGGCCCCAGCCTCAGCAGTTCGCTCTTGGTTGCCCTGGTAACACAATGCTTCGGTGAAAACCATGAAAGACCAAGTGTATTATTCATAACAATAAGTCCTAAGAACATAACAGCAAGTGTTATGTAAAGCCAATAACGGTGTTACGTAAAACCATGGTGGTATTATATAAAGCCAATAACTTATGTAAAGCCTTGGCAGTGTTAAGCCATGGTGGTGTTATGTAAAGCCATGGCAGTATTATGTCAAACCATCTCATTGTTATGTTAATTTAATTAAGCCATGACGGTGTATGTAAAGCCATGCCTATGTTATAAAATTTACTCTTCCCAAATGTTCTACAATACTTTTTCTAGAATCTTGAATGGAATGCATGTTAAAGACCCTGGTCTATAGTTTAGTGCTTCCTGTTTGTTCTCTTTCTTGAATATTGGAACTACATTTGCCTTTCTTGATATTTCTGGTAGCTCTCCAGCCTCTAGTGTAACGTTGAGCATATAGTTAATGAGTAACACAAGATCTCTGCAGCTTCCCTTCAGTAGCCATGGTCATAGCTGGTCTGGGCCTACTGCTTTTGCTGCATCCAGTTCCCCAAGAAGTCTTTTTTTTTTACCTCATCTACATTAACTTCAATTCTGTAGTGTTGTTTCTAGTCATGTGTTGTCACCCCCTACTTGGACACCAATCTGGCTCCGGTTATAGACCTCCTGGAACCTTTTGTCAAGTTCTTTATACACTTCTTTGTCATTTTCCAAGCATGTTTCTCTCTGTTCTTACAGTCTCACTGTATGGTCTCATACTGTTGTTTTCCACCATATATGAGTGGGCAGCAGCTCAGGTTGGCTCTGTGCTTTTGCAACAATGTCATTTTCAAACTATTGTTCTGCTGCCTCTTATTTCTTGTGTACTCATTCCTGGCCCTCTTAAGTGCCTTCTAATTTGCTTCTGTAGTTTTTTCCCTATACTTTTTTCATGCCTTATCCTCTCCTTTTCCTTCCTTATGCTGTCCGTTGAACCATGTGTTTGCTGTTCTTCCTTTGTCCACTTCCCTCCTGTGAGGTATGAACTGTTACATTGCTTCTTTGTGCTTCTGCATTACGGGTTTCATCAATTAATTTGTTGACTTTCCTTTCATTTCAGTTTCCCATTGATTTTTATTCCTGCTAACCCTTTCCTTAGGCTCAGTGACACACTCATCCCAGCGTTCATTCTCTAATTAAACCCTTTAACTGCACGGCCTATAAATATGACATCCCCCCCCCCCAGTGCGCAAGAAATAAATTCTCGGGAAAAAATTATTTTTTTTTGTTCTGAAAGTGTCAAAAACCCCTCCCTGTATATAGGTATAGCAACGGAATTTCGAAATTGTACTTACTTTGGCTGCTATGGGGTCCGTAAGATGGCGCATGACGTCATCATTCCCCATTCGCCCGTGACGTATACTCCCGGGGCTGGTGGGGCGCCCGGGGCAGGGTGCGCGTGTTGCCACGAATATATTTTTTTTCATTTTTTGCGCACAGTTCCAAACACATTTTATTTGTTTTTACATGCTAATCCTATGTATAATGAACAGGCACACTATATTATGGCAGTAAAACATCCGTACTGTCCAAGGACACTGTTACGTGCATGACACTTGTGTACACATATGTTGCACATATTTACCATGCATCATGCTAATTTATGTATATATACAGTCTATTTACAGACTATACACTGTCACACACTATATACATTCACCATCAACACATTCAGAACACCGCGAGTGTGAGCTGTCACACCCAGCCAGCCCTCCCTCACTCACCCTGGCCCGATGCTCACCTTGGGTCCCTGTCTCACCCTGGCCCGATGCTCACCTCAGGTCCCTGTCTCATCCTGGCCTGATGCTCCCCTAGGGCCCCTGTCTCACCCTGGCCCGATGCTCCCCTAGGGTCCCTGTCTCACCCTGGCCTGATGCTCCCCTAGGGTCCCTGTCTCACCCTGGCCCGATGCTCCCCTAGGGTCCCTGTCTC
Source organism: Procambarus clarkii (assembly GCF_040958095.1). Lineage (NCBI taxonomy): Eukaryota > Metazoa > Arthropoda > Malacostraca > Decapoda > Cambaridae > Procambarus > Procambarus clarkii. The sequence continues at coordinate 5,802,655 of NC_091236.1, read as the reverse complement.
ACCCTGGCCCGATGCTCACCCTTGGTCCCTGTCTCACCCTAGCCCGATGCTCACCTTGGGTCCCTGTCTCACCCTGGCCCGATGCTCACCTTGGGTCCCTGTCTCACCCTGGCCTGATGCTCCCCTAGGGTCCCTGTCTCACCCTGGCCCGATGCTCCCCTAGGGTCCCTGTCTCACCCTGGCCCGATGCTCACCTTGGGTTCCTGTCTCACCCTGGCCTGATGCTCCCCTAGGGTCCCTGTCTCACCCTGGCCCGATGCTCACCTTGGGTTCCTGTCTCACCCTGGCCTGATGCTCCCCTAGGGTCCCTGTCTCACCCTGGCCCGATGCTCCCCTAGGGTCCCTGTCTCACCCTGGCCCGATGCTCACCTTGGGTTCCTGTCTCACCCTGGCCCGATGCTCCCCTAGGGTCCCTGTCTCATCCTGGCCCGATGCTCACCTTGGGTTCCTGTCTCACCCTGGCCCGATGCTCCCCTAGGGTCCCTGTCTCACCCTGGCCTGATGCTCCCCTAGGGTCCCTGTCTCACCCTGGCCCGATGCTCCCCTAGGGTCCCTGTCTCACCCTGGCCCGATGCTCACCATCTGCTTCTTCACTATTCCTTACAAGAACACTATTTATGCTTTGTTTCTTTATCTTCTTTATGGTTTCGGTTTGTTTACCAGACATTCATTCAGTTTTATGCACTTGTTCTACCAAAAGATCAAGGAACTGGAGTTTTTTAAGCTGCTCATGTCCAAAGACTGGCACATGTTCAAATATAAAAGACTACCCTATAAGGAATATAGTCATGAAGTATACAAATGTTTGTTCAAATCATTACCTGTAAAATATGAATTTTCTTGTAGCCATTTCAATCAACTTGGGTCGGTGATGCAAGAGAGATGCAAGTGCACCCAGAGTGGTTTGGTTAGCAGGAATAAGTGGGATACTTTCTGGTCGGCTTGCCAAACATGCCTCGCACTCCGCACCTGTAAATCGTTATTATTTTATATTTTATTCATTAGGCTTTACAATGTGTACTTTAGGCTATAAATCTATATAAAATAAGAGTGAATTTCTTGACCAATTGTGTTCAATTTATATTTGTAAAAGGGGGGCTCCACTTTAAGAAAACGAGTCATACACAACATACTATACTCAATCTCCTCAGAGTGGGTGTGTTTGGTAATGAGCTCTTGGACCACATCCAAGTCATCACTCTTGAGATGAAACACGGTCACCACCACCTTCTCTGAAGGGGTCACCTCTCTCAGCGTCCTCAGTTGGAAGAACTTACACAGGAGAATCAGGTTCTCACGGATACTGCTAACTGCAAACACAAAACAATTACATAAATTAAAAAAAAAATCTGGGGGAGCCCCATTGGCTCCGCAGAGCTATCCAAGGCTGATATGCTAATGTCAGACTTTGGCATCAGTCATGTGTATGGAGTTCTTAGGGCCTACTGGGGACCACGGCCAGAACCTGGCCCCCTCAGAGAGGCAAGGGGAGCAATGGCCTATACAAACCCCCGTGTGGTTGGAAGCATTCTATGTCTGCCATCGACTGGGTCAAGCATCCAGAAAGGTAAGTATCCCAAAACAAACCCCTATTCTGGTTAAAATTGCTACCAAAAGCCGAACTAGTGGATAGAACTCCCCAACAAAAAACAAGCGAACTAGTATGACGTCACACGTCATCACGCTGCTGTCTGTGCAGCTCTCCCCCTGCCCAGGAGGGGGAAGGGGAAGCCCCAGACCTCTCACGCCGGCTATCCAACCACCAGTTCTTCGGCTGATGCCAGAGGCACCGGTTGTGTGCTCCGGTTCTGGTGGCTGTTTCAGCACTGTACCTAGAGTGTGGTGACTGTCTTCTAAGTGGTGCGTGAGCCGGGAGTGATTCTCCACTACTCGGGCTGCATATGCGTAGGGTTTCCTTCCCTAGGTGCCCTGTAAGTACTGCCCTTGGGGCTTGGGGCCACCTTCCAAAAGTTCCTTGGGTTCTGCCAGCCAGGACTTTTGGCGGTTGTACAGGGGCCTGGCTGCTCATTGTCTCATGTCGTTCCCGGGCTCATGGGCCTGTGTCGCCTTGGGTTGGCAACTGCAGCAAGTTGTCTCGCTTTCCCCTTTCCACTAACACCAACACTTCAACCACCCACAATCTACTCCCACTAACACCAACAATGCTTCAATCACCCACAATCAACTCCCACTAACACCAACATCACTTCAACCACCCACAATCTACTCCCACTAACACCAACATCACTTCAACCACCCACAATCTACTCCCACTAACACCAACAATACTTCAACACCCACAATCAACTCCCACTAACACCAACAATGGGTAAACTGCTAATTTATACTCACAAGTATGTGAAAAATCTGTTTGATAACTTCTTCCAGGTATGAAGAACTCTATCAGCAGGAGGTCTTGCAAACTGACAAAGTGAGGATTAGGAATCCCGGGTCTTCGTCCCCGCCTTTCTGTTGCACGCTTCATTCTCTCCACTGACCGGTTCGCCTTACGGGCTTGGATGACAAGGCGGCGATTTTCCAACTCCTTTACAACATTTTTCTGCATAATAAAAGATGATAGCCAAATAACTACAGTATACAGTATTAGTATAGTCAATTAAACTGTAATAACTCTCCCAATACTATAGTCAATAAAAGATCACTCTCAAAGATACAAATGTGTGTGGTCAAAATATATCTAAAAAGTACAAAAATAAAGTCTCTCAAAATGTGCAAATACAATATGAGCAAAATTATAGTTATTCCTAAGCATATACAGTAATGTATATATAATGGTTTTAATTGAATGTTAGTTATACAATAATGTTAGTTGACTCCATGAACTCCACAGTATAATAAATTATTCATTAAATACAATTAAATGCTCTTTTTGGTGAGCCCCCAGCGACCATTCAGGCTTATACACTGTTATAATCAGACCTCAGCGTTGCACACCAGGTCACTAACACTCGTATCACACCATCTGGCATCCATGACCAGAATCTGCATCACTATACAAGTCAAGACTTAATAGTATTGCGCCCCGGGCGTACGCTCCGCGCGTATGCACGAAGTAGGCCTGGTGGTGCGGGCGAGTGCTCGGCGACACTAAATGTGAATACTCGTTTCAGTTTTCTCACCTTAGTTCTTGTGCTACGTCACTCGTTTTGGTATCATTGTGTTCACAATAGAATTCCCTACAGGTGTATATGCACATAAGGTCCAAAAGCTAAGCTTGACTCCCCCACAGCAAAGCCTAAAGTTGGGAAAAGTTACCCGTGAGCGCACAAAATCAGTAAAATGTGTATACTCGTTTCAGTTTTCTCACCTTAATTCTTGTGCTACGTCATTCGTTTTGGTATCAATGTGTTTGCAATTAAATTCCCTGCAGGTGTATATGCATATATTGTCCAAAATGCCGAGCGTGACTTCCTTAGCAAAGCCTAAAGTTATCCGTGAACGAGAACCAATTATCACACCCCCAGCCTAATGTGTATACTCGTTCAGTTTGATAACATTAATTTTTGTGTTACGTCGCTCGTTCTGGTATCAAATTGTTAGCAATATAAAGGCGTGTATTTTAAAACTAGTCATAATAATAGTGCAATAAATGGAATTTTAACAAATATTTTAATTTTGGATGCTCATCATCACAAAATTATTTATATCTTTCCAGTGTTTTGACATAAAATTTTGTGTTACATTTTTAATTTTAGTATCAAATTGTTCGCAATGTAATGGCGCGCATTTTAAAACTAGTCCCATAATAATAGCACAAAAAATGTAAATTTAACAAATATTTTAATATTTTGCCCAAAAACGTATTTATAATCTTTCAGGTGTTCTGACATCAAGTTTTGTGTTACATCTTTCATGTTGATATCAAATTGTGTGCACTCTAAAGGCGCTCATTTTGAATCTATGCCGAAGTCGATTGGATAGAAAATGAATTTTATACAAATATTTTTTGTATTGGACGCGAGTAGTGTCCAAAGCTAGGACACGAAAGAAAAAAAGTAGACATAAGGGGTGTCCAAAGAGAGCGATAGTGTTAAGATCAGACAACTCTAAACCAGGGATTAACCCACTAGATAGTACACACACAACAAAAGAGTTAATGCTTTAAATAAATTAGGTACCCCCAGGTAAACAATCAATATTTTGGTGCAAACACTCTTACTGTGATGTGCATGATCACCACCAGGTATCTCTGGTGAGGGTATAGTGAAATGAAACTGACCCCAGGTATGTTAAACCTAGTCATGATTAAAGCAAAATGTGATTCTACGGCACATGTAATGTTGGTGGTATAAACACAGTTGTGAAGCCTAACATAAAAGCATTGCCCCCCCCCCCCTAGACAGGACATAATGTTTCAAAAGAAAACCAACACAAACAACTTAGCTGAAAGGGAGAAGCTAATATCGGGCCCACCAGAAGCTGCAGGTCTTGGATGGGCTACACCAGGTGGAGGATTGGAGAGGAAAAGAAGGCAAGCTGGTTGACAATTGGTTACAATCTAGTAACAGTCCACTGCATCACAGACAGGGGATTAAATGAACAACAATGGTCCTTTGCCTTGTTTACCTATGGGTGTATTTTTCTTCAAGCAATCACTTGTTTTGTTGCACCTATGCTTTTTTTTATGCGTCTTTCCCCAGTTCTAGAGTAGAACTCTGATCCCCTGGTCCCCTCGCCTCAGGCGTGAGCCAGATTCTGTGCCTCACTCTCAGTAGGTGAGAAATGGGGTTGGGGTAATGTTTGGTGGTAACAAAAGAAACTTCAGACAGCTACTGAGGGGTCCCTACCAGAAATGTTAACAATTAAAGGCACATAAACAGTCAAAATGTTGAAAATAATGTTCTATATGCCTACCTGAATCGGTCTGATGAACCGAGGTGGCCTTGGTTGCATGGCCACCCTATTTCGTATATGACTGAGGCTATGCCAAAATTTGTTTCGACTAGTCAGGGAATCTATTCCATCAAATCCAGCTCTATTGTGTTTTCATTGTATACTAATACTTTTAAATTTATTATATTATACATTTATATAATGTTACAAACACTAAAAGTCATATTAAATAACCCCCAAAACACATAATCAATAAATAAAAGAACATTGATACAGTCTAGTACTCCTAAGTTTGAACAGGTACCTAAACAACAAATGTTTTGGAAAGTAGCATTGGGGAGTGCCCTGACCATTTTTGACTCCCGAATGTATTACTGTACTTACCACCACAACTGCAACCATAGCTGGGGGACGTGTGGCAGGAAAGAACATTCTTTGTCAGAAGCAAATTAATACCAATTCTAATTTCAAACAACAGTACCTATTAACTTTAAGAACATATCCCAAGAGCCAAGATGATCGCTATTTAAAACAAAAATCTTCCCTTACCACATTCATTCCTTTGCGACTCTTGTCAACCATCTCCTTGACACAATTGGTTTCGAGTATCATGTTCTTGCGGATTTCCCAGATCAGGTTTGAATCAACCGTCATGCTTACTGGAAACAAGGGTGGTGGTTCCTGCAGAAATTATAATAAAAAATATTTAAACAGATCTTTGCTTTCATTACAAATATATCCTATGTAAGTGTAAGCCATTCTTTATGGAGGTGATGCATGAAAGCACTGAATGAGAGAAAATAATTAAGCTTTTATGAGATGCATACATCCACCCACACCCAGGTGTAGGTGGTGTGAGGTGTCCACCCACACCCAGGTGTAGGTGGTGTGAGGTGTCCACCCACACCCAGGTGTAGGTGGTGTGAGGTGTCCACCCACACCCAGGTGTAGGTGGTGTGAGGTGTCCACCCACACTCGGGTGTCATTGTGAGATACCGACCTAAATTTGTGTCAGTACAGTAGTGATATTCACCACCTCATGATCCCATAGCATACCCTCAATATTGTCTCATAGATACATCTATTATTGTGATATTACTGTTGTTCAAAAAACCAGCGTTGAATGTAATGAAACACCATTTTCTGGGTGAGCCCCAGAGGCTCCCTGGAGCTATAGAGCTAATATGCAATTCATTAGATCAGGGCATTAGTCATAAGAGTTCAGCCAACTGGGGACCATGAGCCAGAACCTGGCCCCCTCAGAGAGGCACTGGGAGGAATAATGGCCCTGGAAAACATCCCCTGTGGTTGGGGGTTTTCCTTATCTGCCATCGACTGGGGTTAGGCACCCAGAAAGGTAGGCATAACAAAACAGACCCCACATGTTAAGAAAATTGTAACTGAAAACCGAACAGAGAGGCAGAACTCCCTCCAATCCCACTGAAACAAGCAAACAAGCAAAAGTCACATTCCACTACCTCGTTGCTGGCACGCGCAGCTTCATGCAGGACGACGTTCAATCCCTGACTGTCCAAGTGGTTAGGCACCATTCCTTACCCCCCTTTTCATTCCCCCCCCCCCTCCCCAGGAGTGGGGGGAAGAAAGGTGTGATATGCACATCTGTACCTACACCCCTGTGCCGGTGACCCAGCCATACCAGTTCAGAGGCTAAGCATCAAAACATCATGAAACCGCCAACTGGAGGGAGGGAGGGAGCCAGGGAAGCCTCTGGGCCTCTGGGAAGCTCTTCCAAAAACCCTAATTCATGCTGTTAGTAATGTCATTCTTACCATATTATTATCGGTGAGAGTCTGCCAAACTTGAATTGTATGGTATCGGCTCCGTATCTGGCAAGCGTTGCGCCGAGGAAGTAGCATGATCATCCTACGCCAGTTCTTTGGACCAACTTTGCATTCTCTAATCAATATATCATCTTCAGCTCTGTTGGAAAAACAAAAAAATATAAACTTGATAAGTTTCAATTGCAGGTGACTGAGGGAGGTATCCTTGGTCCCTATGGTAGGCATAATACTGAACAAAATACTAGTATTATGAATACTCTTAAGAACAAAAATGTTTTTTTCCTCTGTACAATCAACCAAAATCTGGATGTAACAAAGATTTTATTCCAGCCATGAGATTGTTATCAGTTGAAGGAGAAAATGGAAAACCTCTTAGCTGAAAGCATGATGCAAGTGAAAGACGTGACAGAAAAGGACACAACCCAATGGCAGAAGGTGAACGATTGAGGTGGCAAACTAGCCGAGGCCCTGGCTGACCTGGGTAGCTATTTGGAGGTAGTTCGGCACATTATGGTTAGGGGTTTTATCCCGCAGCAATGTTAGTTCGCCTTATTTACCTTTGGGTTCCCACTTTCCTTCAAACAGTCACTTGTATTGTTGCACCTATGCTTTCTGGTGGATTTTTATTAAACATAAATGATTTCGGGTAAAAAATTCAAAGAATATTATCACTGAACCTCTACTGGAGCTAGACTGCTGATGCTATTTTACTGATCGGCTTATATCCATACTTCACCTGACCTTGTGTTGGACACAGTTTGCTTCTGGCAAGTTGATCATCATTTGACCTGATGGGAAACTTGCTGCTTGCTTATGGCTTTTCCTAAGTGTTCCATGGAAATGTTGAGAACATGTATGAACATGTATGAATTACAGATATCATTGTGCAATTACACATGTCATTAATGGTTAGTGAATATGACTTCAAATCCCATTAGTGATTATGTTGATAAGTAGCTGGCACATTAGAGATAATTAATATGATATGCTACGTCAATTTTGGATAACCCTTTGATCCACAAGCACCCCTCATCTAGTGCAGTAAGCCAGAGTCTGGTCCTCTCTTCTGGCAGGCAAGGACAGGTCTCACAGAGCTATTGGCATTAGTCTCCTGAAGGGTCCCTCCCATAAAGAATGAGCATGCAAATTCTTTATCAAATGAAGAGACATGCTATCATGCAGTGACATTCCACACAATAAATAGTTTATGGAAATGAGATGGCTTTGAATAAGCTGCAGGAGACGAATAGCAAACATTTTCACCTTGTCCACGGCTTTGTGGTTAAACCAGACAAGATGGTACGCTTGAACCTCTCTCGGACTTGAGCAACAGAGCGACCAGGCATGAAGTGAGTGATGTTGGCAAAGTTTAACCCAAACATGTGCAAACCCTGAAAATACAGAAAAATTATTTAAGATCATGAGAGTATTTTTTTCAGACAATTCAAATTTAATGTGAACCAATCTTTTTATATAGGACTACCCAAAAATTTTCAAGTGCAACAAAATACCCCTTCCTGGGTTCCACTGAAAGGCTGTTAATTCCCACCTGGCCTTTGCTAAGGATGCCCATTATACTTGGGCTGGCCCCTGGTGCCGACTGAGAAGTCATCGAAATCACTTATTGAGTAGTCGTTTGTATGTGGACTTTCACTGCAGTCAGGGTAGTTTGCCTCACTATGGGCTGATCATATGCTTCCTACCTCATAGGAGGGTCACAGAGAAATGGAAGGAGCCCAGTATGGGTTGGTCATATGCTTCTTGCCTCATAAGGGAAGCAGAGGAAGATGGCCATGGCCTTTGCCTCCAATAGAATCAGTGTCTTTTTGGAATATCTGACATTGTCCAAGTCTGGTCAGTAATGGCAAGTTCATCAGCCAGCTTGGGGGTCACTGAGAGAACGTAACTACAGTAGAACCTTGAATAACGAATTTCGAATAACGAAAAAAAATCTTCTAAACCTGTTAATTAATTTGTGTTCTCTGATCCTGGGAAAAATAATAAAAAAATTGTAAGTGGCATATTTTGCCCACTATAGGGCGGGGAAGCCTGGCAAAAAACAGGCGCTAACTCATCATACGTCCCAGGCGGTCTGCTCAGCCCCAGCTGTCAGGCAGGAGTTGCCACAAAGAGATAATTACCTAATTATTTCAATGTCTCTGATTGATTTTTCTTTGTTTTTTTGCTGTCATATTATTCAATAGTGTGTAGTGTGATATATTTATATAATAAAATGTGTGAATCATAGCTGTATTCAAAATTATAGTGTGCATATTGTTGATTCAAATATTATGTTCATCAAGCAGTGAACAAATACTTTGTCGGTTATTACACTATATACACAGGTTATATATAAGTATCTGCATGTTTTGTTCCCCATAACGAACCACTAAGTTGCTATTATGTGTCAAAAAGCAAAGAGGAGTGACCGCCACACACCAGCCAACCACTCGCTGCCACTCACTCCCTCAACACCTCACTCCTCCCACCATACTGTTTTTGCTTTTATTCACTATATACAGACATTATAAAAGTATCTACATGTTTTGTTTACCACAACTGTACAACTAAGCTGATATAGTTAGTTCAGGCACATTCAGGCCTCCCTCACACATTCAAGGTCAGACGCACTAAAATTTCTCTCCCAACAATATTGTGTGTGGTGTTATTACCCTATATTCCCGGGGTCTGGGGTTCCCCCTCCCGGGAAGGGGGGGAGCTGCGCAGACAGCAGCGCGGTGACGTGTGACGTCATGATCGTTTGCTCGTTTCTTTTAGGGGAGCTCTATCCACTTGTTCGAGTTTTGGTAGCAATTTTTCACCAGAATAGGGGTTTGTTTTGGGATGCTTACCTTTCTGGGTGCCTGACCCGGTCGATGGCAGAAATGGAATGCTTCCAACTATACAGGGGTTTCTATAGGCCATTGCTCCCCTTGCCTCTTCTGAGGGGGCCAGGTTCTGGTTCCTGGTCCCTGGTAGGCCTATAAGAACGACATACACATGACTGATGCCAAAGTCTGACATTAGCATATCAGCCTAGTAAGCTCCGGGGAGCCGAAGGGGCTAGCCCCAGAAAAACATAAATTATTTGCATCGTCGGAGGCGTTCGAGAATGTGCGAGAAGCCACGCGACCCCATCATGTAGTGGTGTCGTTATTCAAACGAGCGCTCGCCATACAAGACGAATTGTCGGCGATCTGAGCGCTCGTTACCCAAAATGCTCGCCAATTGTGGCAATTGTCACTCGAGGTTCTACTGTACTTCTAATCTCTGATAACTAACTTATAATATTTTAAACCATCTTTTTCTACATGAGAATGCTATTTTTTTCCCCTTAACTGCTTCCCATCCCCATGACACAGGGGACACGGGGCACAATGATGCTCATGCAAGACCTCTTGGTTTTTCCTTAACCTTTATATTTGTTCCAGTCCACTTACAGCTATATAGTTTAAAATACAGTATTTAATCTGTCTAATTTAAACAAATAAACTAATTAATTCTGTGTAGTTTTGTGTTGTTTGTCTAACAGCTTTAGACACCAGCTGAAGTGTCCCCCACGCTACTAATCATTACTTTCCAAGATTTTCTGTGGTATTGTCAACTTTTGGATTATTGAACAGAAATAGTTATTAACTACATCCTACGAGGTTAATATAAGCTTTTCTGGCATGGACTAGGCTCCCAGTGAGGCTAAGCTGTTTATTTACACTACAGGTACTGGAAGGTATATACCATGAGAGTAAGCCAGTAAGTCATTCATGGGTCTGAAGTCACTGTGACAAAACATCTGGCCGGATACATGACCTCCTCAGTCAGAATCCAGCAAAGGAATATTAGTTTCCTAAACTGAAACAATATCTTCCTCCAATTATTAATTACAGCTATACAACATATATTATCCCAAGGTTAAGGAATTATATTCAAAGCTATTTAGTCAATCTGCTGTGCAAAGTTACAAATATGAATTCTAAGACTTACAGTTGTGTGCACTTCAGAACATGATTTTTTACCTTAATGAGTATGAAGTCTTCTTCAACTGTGAATGGCCCTTTAGACTGCTCAGGGTTGATCAGCCTCCACCGACTCTGAACCTGAGTTCGGCTGAATCCTACCATGTGCTGGTGCACCTTCAACACAACAAATGCATCATTTAAGACACGAGTTATGACAATGAGCATGGACAAGCAAACTATATTAACATACTGTGTTACTTACATATATTTGTAAGGTTCATTCATATTCATTACTCCCATTTCCCACTGTCATGGGCGGGGATGTACAAGCCCAGAGAGAAAAGGGGAATGATACTCTATAGTGACACAAGGTTAAAAAATATTAAAACAGAATAAATGAGTAAATGTTTACTTTCAGTGAGAAGATGAGTTGCCAGTTCAATCCCACTAAGACCTATAATGCAGGCAATGCAAGGAAAATTGCCCCACAATTTATGAAAAGATTTAACTACTTCGATAATTATATGAATATTTATCACTGCTGCGTTTAATCTTAATTTCTATTCTTTTTCTTGGGAACCCAAATTGAATGGTACAAAAATCCAGCACTGAATGTAACACAAATGCCTTTGTGTGTGTGGCCACAATAGCACCTCGGTGCATTAGACTCCCATCCTACAGAGATACTTGCAAGGCAGTAATGCTGTCAGGCCTCTTAACTTGTACAGGCCTACCATACACCAGGATCCTAATTAAGTGTTCATAGTGTTGATGGGGATCAACACAATTACCAGGAAAAACGGCCCAGAAAGTATAGAGGCATGACAAATAACAAATCTTAATCAAAAAGAGATATGAAAGAAAACCAAATAAACATTGCTTTGCCAATAGTAAACAATCCTCAAGTCAATATACAGCATGGGGAGCCGGTCGGCCGAGCAGACAGCATGCTGGACTTGTGATCCTGTGGTCCCGAGTTCGATCCCGGGCGCCGGCGAGAAACAATGGACAGAGTTTCTTTCATCCTATGCCCCTGTTACCTAGCAGTAAAATAGGTACCTAGGTGTTAGTCAGCTGTCACAGGCTGCTTCCTAGGGGTGGAGGCCTGGTCGAGGACCGGGCCGCGGGGACACTAAAGCCCCGAAATCATCTCAAGATAACCTCAAGATAAGATATGCCACCACATGACAGCTCAGATCTTTCTGCAGTCAAGCTGAATATCCATCTCCCTCATTGTCTTTGCCTGGACCATCTGAGTGTGCAATAATACAAGTGCAAGATGATCAACTGCTCACAGTGGTCATCAACAAGTGCTTAGAGCAACAGTACCCAAGTCCAGAATAAATTCTCCTAGATTATAGGTCATGTCTGACTCAAACCTGTGAAGCAGGAATTAGAGTTTCGAGTCTCATCAGTAGTGCTAGTACAGTATACTATGGTGACCCTTTACGGGGACGACAGATTTATATTTGAGGAAGAAGGGATTCACTGATACAACCATGTGTACCTTACAACAACTAATTTATTACACTTAAACTTATACATACATGGTTGGGGTAAAATTGTCTTTACTTTACGAAGCGTCATAAGCAAGTCTACAACCGGTGTTTAGCATTATCTAAACTTAACTCTGCAATATGACATGCTTCACAATCACAGTTGCTTAACATTACTGCCGTCTTTTAAAGGACAATCATTGGAGTTCAAAATGATGCTTGGGATAAATTTACATGCACATTTAGTTTGACATGTGTTAAAATAAACCACATACATATACTTGATGATATGATCAGCACTCATGAGGGTCTTGGCATAATACAGTCCCACCGACTTGAGTTAAGAATTCCTCCAGTCTCCACTGGGCTACCCTTTGGTACCATGAATGTGAGATGACGTGTACACAAAATTACAAAGTACGTACTTACAGAGGAAATCTACTCTCTCTCTCTCTCTCTCTCTCACAAATACGCACTTCACCTGACATAACTGAATGGTGATTGTTACTGTAGAAATCTGTCTCCATTGCTCACACCTCAATGCACCACTATAGAAGTCAATTACCAGAAGAGCCAAGGCTGACTTTTCTAAAGTTCCAATACTTTAGGAAAGTCGGCCACATGATTTTTCAGCAGTAGAGTCCACGTGTGATGGTTGCTAAGTCCTCCCTTTGAATGATGCTGGTGTGGGTAGACAAGTCCACACCTCACTTATTCATGATCAAAATGCAACTACAATCTTAACTCATCATCTGATTGGCCTAACCATAGGCCCCATGACATCATCAGGAATATGCAGAGTGGGGCTCTCAGCCATTGAAAGTCAGGTCACAAAACTTGACTGATACTACCATTCTCTTAAACTCACATCCCTACCCAAGATAATGTACACTTCAACCCCATAGGGAAGTTACATCTGATGTAACTTCAGATGTACTCTCAGGGGTAATGAGAACAGGCATGGGGAAGTTACTGAGGATGTCAGAAAGGGCCATTTCATTACATAAAATGCTTAAACTTATTTTTTGTTTTGTTACATACCGTACGTAAATACCGCAAGAAAAACACTGGGATTGCAACAAGAAAGCAAAGCCAAAGTCCCCACCAAAGAAGCAGAGGGCACCAGGAGCCCACCTGAGCAAGAAGGGCATCCTTGGAAAGTTTCATAAAGAATTTTTAGTACACTAGTTTTCTTTATTAATTAAAGCAAAAAACAAAAGTCCTCATAACTGACCTGTGCCCAAGGGATATGGTTGCCTATTCGCAGCATATTGACTGTGTCGATTAGCTTCTGCGTGGCCTCCGGATTCCACCTAGCTGGGTGTAGTGTTGGGTCTATAAAAGACACCCAGCGCTGCATTGCCTGAGATAAGATGTCCAGTTTCATACGTATCATCATATCCTTCATTTTAACATGCACAATTCATAAAGTATAATTAAAGCTGTTGACTAGGTTATAACAAGCATACCAAAACTTAAAAGTTTGTCAAAGTCCATTCCTGAGAATACTACTGCACTTACCAAGAAAGGCGTTCGATTAGATTTCAATAGTTTGGCTATTGCTTCCCAATCTGGTTTTTTGAACCTGCAGTTCAATACTGCTTCCTATAAAATAAACAGATACAAAATGATTAGAACTGTAAAAAATACATTTAAATTGCCAAATTTATGCAGTCAAAACCTAGACGCTAAACCCTGGTGGTAAATATATTGAGACCAATTATAATAACTGATGTAGTCAATGCTCGAGCTTACACGGGTTCACACTGTGATGTGACTCTGCGGTACTTATTTTATTATGTTTTTCCTTCACACTTTATCATTAAATAATGTATTTCTTTTATGGAATTGAAGAGGTCATGAGTAGTTAGTCTTTGCAGAGCAGTGTATCGTATGTAGCTGCGTGGCTCACACTGGCTAACTGTGTTGACTCACAAGCATGTGTTTCATGCTTTAAGAAGTTGAGTGAGTTACATGTGTATAGTTTACAATAATGGAGTAAACAGTCAACTTTTGTTAATAATTAAATAAGAAATAATTAAATGGATTAAGTGATTACAAGTTACAGTAACACCAACAGACGAGAGGCAGGGCTGGTGGTCCACTCGTGACCAGATTAAGTTCTACATCCTACAGTTCTACATGCTGCAATTGTACTTTTGATATAAAATAATTATGATTTATGTACAGTATAACCAACAAATCTAGCACAAGTAGAAATGGAAAGAGCATTTCTCTTGTATACTTACACACTAGAAGGTAGAGTATTAGTTATTGATAAACTGCAAGTACAAACCTGCAGCGTCAGATCTTCTTCCTCCGTCCAAGGTGAGCAGTTTATGTCTGGGTGGAGGAGATTTTCCCATATCAACTGGCACTCTTCAGAGCTGCGGTGACCATCAAACTGACAACAAATTATTATATTTTCCATGGGTATATAAACAGCTATCAAACTAACAATAGCAAGATTAGACCATGGAGTAGACACAAAGTAACTTTACAAGTTTCCCAAATGTAACTAAAATCTTCACTCTTGTTGTACACATGACTGACCCATCAAAACTTAAGACTCAAAACATACCTGACATGTTTCAGTTTAGACAAACTTGCACTTGATATCAAGTATTCTTATAAACAGTATTACAGTACAGTCTAAAACTAAATTGAGATTAGCTGCCTTGTACGTATGACTTACAATACAAACTGGCACCTAGAATATCACAAAAGTGAGAGAATCTTAATAATTCGGCAGACTATTATGATGTTCTCATCGTATCATTAGCTTTCTACTCTAAAAGATGGACTTAAAACTCTAGCAGACAATGTGCATGCTACTTGAGAAAAGACAAAAAAAGAGGTAATCAATCTCACTGCTAGGGCTGCAATCTTTTCCCAGTCCATTTTGGCTCCAAGTTTAGGTGTGAAGCTTTCAGGAGGAGTCTTGTTAAGAGAATCAATGAAATTTTTGCATTGATCAATTTCATTTTCTAATGCTTTCACCTGAAATAAACAAAAATATAGCTTGAGTAAATATGAATGGAAACTTTGTGAGCAATGGCATTTGGTTACCTATAAGGAACGATCCACTGTTCCCTCTGGATCAGGATCATGAATGAGGCAGATAACATTGTTAGTTCCAACACAACATGTACATAGCAGGCAGTTCCTACTTGGTACTGGATTCACCAACAATATGGAAAAGGAACTGCTTTGAAGTTCATCAGATGTACTTCATCCACACAATTTTGTGAGTCGGAACTTGGCAACCTAGGTGTGGGCCCCATGGCTCACTTTATCCTAACATTGTCTAATGAAAGGTACTGAAACAATCTCTTGTGGTACAAACAGCAGGGTGCAGAAACAGCTGGTCAGTTTTGATATGTACCAGCAAACTCTTGTTTCTGACTATGTACTATTGAGAATGCTCCAAGATGTCAGCCACATACTGTATATGATACTGAAAACCACTTTCACACTAGAAACAAGTCACATTAAACAGTCTGGTCTTGTTCTGTAGATCTTGATGGTGCTGCCATCTAATGGTGGCCAGATGAACTAGGGTTACCTAGCAGGTAGCAGGTTATTTAATTGAGACTGTTTAGAAATCACAATTGATCACAACTTTGAGTCTGTATAGTAACTGGAATAGATACTATGCAGCCTAGAATAACCAAGCTCTGTTGGTTATTACAAGCAACAGTGCGCATGTCACCAGTGGCTCCTTGTCACCTGTAATGACCAAGCAGGAACTGCTTGAAACAATCCCTGCAGTGTATGAGTCTTGGCGGGTTATCCAAAGCTACAGTCAGCAGCCCAAACCTTTCCAGGTATTAGAGCAGTCAAACACAGGTAACCACTAACTACCACTTCAACCTGGGGGGGGGGGGGGGGGGGGGGGGGGGGGGGGGGGGGGGGGGGGGGGGGAGAAAGAGCCTAAACCGCCCTATCCCTTTGAGATGTATTTCTTTCTTGTCTCAATAAACATACTTGAACTTGAACAATGATGAACTTGCTAATAGAAATTACACATTTACAAGAAATAAGACTGTATAGTATGTGTAGATGAGATATGACTGGGAGAATCAATATTTTACTTATAACTAACAAACAGTAATTAACAGAGGGCTATAAGGATCACTGACTTATATAATTAAATACTTACTCTGACAACTAAACTATCATTAAATGACTGCATAGCTTAATATTTTTAATGCTTAACATCTGTGACATACCAAGTAATCATCACTATCGGAGGCAAGGTTCCTCTGCTTACGCTGCAACTCACGTAACTTTGAGTGCCATACTCTGCCTTGTTGCTCCTTCCACTCCTGTAACACAACCTTCTCCAGAGTCTCTCGCTCAGTTATCATCCCTGAAAAATATCAAACAAAATTATATATCCTCAACAAAACTTATCTAGAAAATTACTAGTTGCTATTATCTTCCCTACTCCAGCTTACATTAGGGTAACCAAAGAATTATAAAAGTTTGCTGTCAGGAACTCAGTAACAAAGTGCCTATTACATATTCTGTCCTGCACACAATAGTGATACTAAAACTCACACCTCTTGGATAAGGACTTCAGAGAACCTATCAATATATTAAAGTTCTTTGACTTTTCAAATCAACTAAAGACCTGCAGGAATGGGGTAATCATTGCTAAATTTTAACCACAACAGAACAAAAAAACCAGCGTTGAATGTAATGAAACGCCATTTTCTGGGAGAGTCCCGGAGGCTCTCCGAAGCTATCCAGGCTGATAGACTATCATTAGACTTTGGCATCAGTGTGAATGGAGTTCTAGGCCTACCAGGGATCACGAGCCAGAACCTGACCCCCTCAGAGAGGCAACAACATGGTTTGTGCTTCAAATGATGATACAAGATGTACAAACCACCATGGTATTGAATGTTGACCAAACCACACACTAAAAAGCTAAGGGACAACGACGTTTTGCGTCGTCATTCACAATCGACTTGAGAATGGTCCAGGACAGACCGAAACGTTGTCGTCCCCCCACCTTCCAGTGTGTGGCCTGATCAACATATTTTAGCCACATTATTGTGACTCCTCGTCTGCACATGGTATTGAATATTTGAATAAGATTAATCGTTACCACACACAGTCAGAAGACATCGCCACCATCCTCCCTCCCACAGCATTACTCCTCCCTCCATGGCGCACAGCACTAAATATCACCACAATCCTGCTATTATCAGAACTCTGGTCAGTTTTATCACAGGCAGGGGTCTTCTGTAATAATATCATCGCTACATAATAGCACGAACAAGTATATTTTAGCATTTTTGGGCGATGCTGTGGTCACAAGCTGAACAGCAGTGCTGTTAGCTCATGCTGCGTGCGTCAGGCTTGGTTGCTCACTCAATACTGAGGCCAATAACACCCGGGAGTTTGGCCCACGATTTTTTTTTAAAATGGTGTCTGTTTACAAGAGCCCTGATGAAGGTGTGGTGAACCCCGTGTATCCGCGGGCCGTTTAAATCTTGCGTAGTACTCCAACACATCATATGACGTGATGCGCAGTTGACTGGAACAACGTCCAACACATCATATGACGTGATGCGCACTTTAAGGGTTAAGAAGCACATCAACAAACTGGAAAAGGTGCAAAGACATGCTACTAAGTGGCTCTCAGAACTGAAGGGCAAGAGCTACGAGGAGAGGTTAGAGGCATTAAAAATGCCAAAACTAGAAGACAGAAGAAAAAAGAGGTGATATGATCACTACATACAAAATAGTAACAGGAATTGATAAAATCGATAGGGAAGATTTCCTGAGACCTGGAACTTTAAGAACAAGAGGTCATAGATTTAAACTAGCTAAACACAGATGCCGAATAAATATAAGAAAATTCACTTTCGCAAACAGAGTGGTAGACGGTTGGAACAAGTTAGGTGAGAAGGTGGTAGAGGCCAAGACCGTCAGTAGTTTCAAAGCGTTATATGACAAAGAGTGCTGGGAAGACGGGACACCACGAGCGTAGCTCTCATCCTGTAACTACACTTAGGTAATTACACAAATAAGTATAGCTTGTGTAAAGACGTACCTAAGAGAACTG
This sequence comes from Procambarus clarkii, assembly GCF_040958095.1. NCBI lineage: Eukaryota > Metazoa > Arthropoda > Malacostraca > Decapoda > Cambaridae > Procambarus > Procambarus clarkii. The sequence continues at coordinate 5,784,468 of NC_091236.1, read as the reverse complement.
TTAAAAAACAATAAATTTCCCATTACAGAATCATGACCCAGTGCATTCAGATCTTACAAATGGATCTATCTGTCATTCTAGATTGCAGTGAATGTTCTACAGTGACACTCTTAACACTCTCTACACAAAGTGTCATTACCAGAATGTCATTTTGCCTGACGGTGCATGATCAGTCATAACTTAGGCAGCACCCAAATGCAAGAGCTCAGGAAAGCAGTGTAACGTACATGGTCTAGTGCGAGTTGTGTAGAGGTCCAAGTAGCCATTGTCCACTTTCCATTTTGCATCAATATTCTTTGGAGCATTCATTCCACTACGATTTTTAAAATATGGTACACAAAAGTGTGAGATGCGCATTGGTGGTTTTCCTGTGCCATCCCACTTTTGGTCATCCTCTGCTGTGTATGAAGTATATCTTGCTTCTCTCACCTCTTCTTTCAATTGTTCCTGAAAATAAATAAACTTATGACTTATCTACATCTTAACGGTGACAAAGTCATGAGATGAGTGTATGTGTGCATATGTGTGTGTGTGTGTGTGCATGTGTGTGTGCTATTACCTAAGTGTAGTTACAGGATGAGAGGTATGCTTGTGGTGTCCCATCTTCCCAGTACTCTGTCATATAACATTTTGAAACAATTGACAGTTTTGGCATCCACTACCTCCTTAATTTGTTCAACCCTCCATCACTGTTTGCAAAAGTGAATTTTCAAATTTTTTTTGGTAGCTTTGTTTCCTTACTTTGAACCTATGTCCCCCTGTTCTTGAAGTTGTAGTTTTTAAACATTTTTCTTTGCCAATTATGTCGATTCCTGTTAACATTTTGTACGTAGTGATCACTTCTTTTTTGTCTTTCTTCTAGCTTTGGTATATTTAACACCTCTATCCAACCTCTCTTCGTAGCTCTTGTTCTTCAGTTCCAGAAGCCGTTTAGCTGCACATCTTTGCACCTTTTCTAGTTTATTGATATGTTTCTTGGGATATGGGCACCATACAACTGCTGCATATTCGGTTAATGGTTAACTTAATTAAGACTTTGGTACGTAGGTATCGTCTCACAATAAGACGTCTGGTCTCACAAAGGTTGTGAATAACTTCTTTAATATTTTGCCATCCATGTATTTAAGGGTGATTCTAAAGTTGGAAAGTGTAGTATATGTTCTTTTCACAATGTTCTTCAAGTGAACCTAGGTTTTTTTTTTAATCCAGAACCACCCCTAGATCTTTTTCTTTATCAGAATTTTTGTAAAGTTTTTCACATAATTTGTAGCTTGTGTGTGGCCTATTTTCTCCTATTCCACATTCCACAATACAGCATTTATTCCCATTAATGTCCATTTGTCAAGTGTTGCTCCATATATTTATTTTGTCAAGGTCTTCTTGAAGGGCATGACAACTGTGTAAATTTCTTATCTTCCCCCTAGTAACTAAGCATCATCAGCATACATGTTCATATAATTCTATATTTCTTCAGGTAGATGGTTTATATAGACAATGAAGACGATGAGTCACAATAACATTGCTGAAGATATGATGACTAAACCACACACCAGAAGATGAAGAGACGACGATGTTTCGGTCTGTTGGTCCCAATCGAGTTGATAATGGTCCAGGACGGACCGAAAGTCGTCGTCTCTTCATCTTTTGGTGTGTGGTTTGGTCATCAAGGACAATGAACATAACTGATGCTAACACTGAACCCTGTAGTACTCCACTAGTAACATCTCTCCAGTCTGCCACATTGCCCCTGATTACTGCTCTCATTTTTCTGTGTTAGTGAATATGTACACAGTATGCCCTGTATATGTGTGAACATTTATGTTAAATATGTATGCATGTTAAATATGTATGCATGTATATACTCGCCTAATTGTGCTTGCGGGGGTTGAGCTTCGGCTACTCTGTATAATGAGTAGAAGATAATGTGAAAATATATTGGTGAGCATAAGACGACACGTGCATAATCATGAAGTGTGAATATGATAGGCATTATCAGTAAAGAGCTTACAGAACAAGACCATTTTATCTCTGATTGAAAAGACATCTTTCACGTATCTGGTTAGTCCACCTAACACAAATCCCCACACAATACAGTCAAGTGAAGCTAACCTGCCTAGTGATATTATCCTGCAGGACCCTCTCCAAGGCTTGAATGCTCTCTCGGTAGTTACGCTGCAAGGACATGTTGAGCTTGAGGGCCGCATCAAGGGAAGGTGGCATAGTCAAGAGGTCTTCTAAAGTTTCTCCACGTCCTCCTACATCTCCAGCTTCAGTGCTCCCAGTCCCAGAGTAATGCAACTGCAGTACAGATCCAGACCCTTCTGAACCCACTAGAAAAAACATGAATTATTACCACCACATATGTAATTAGAGGATGATAGCTATGCATTATTTACATTATCAGCAGTCACAGTATGATCAATTTTATACACTACAATACAATAGTGTACCGAATATGACAATTCTTCAGCGTGTACGAGCCAAATTTGAAGATTATCAAAAATTGTTCTTAACTCTTTCCCTGCAGAGAGCATGTGTTGTCAACAAGAATGTTTACTGTAACTTGGTCATTTACATGGAGTATAAAGCATTTGAAGGTTAATGCAACAAGCTGATGGGTTTATAACACTGCACACACCTCCAACCACCCTATTTTGTCGCTTTGTCAGACTCACCCGCACTGTGTGGTAAGGATGGAATTCTCTGAAGTAGTGCTGAAAACACTGGAGAATGTCCTGGTTCCTCCTTCGTTCCCCGAAGCAGGTCCGGCTTTGGATGGAGTGCTGGAAATATTGGGAAGTAGCATAATGCTAGGCTCATATAGAACAAAACTCAAGTACAAATGATTAGTGTGATTGACAGAATTTTTAATATAACATGTTAGACCACATACTTAAAGTACAAGGATAATTTTGGCTCCATGTAAGAATGGGCTAACAATATTTAAGATAAATAATGAACAAAGTCAATGCACTAAGCTTGTTACATCCTGTTATGAGAATCTACTAATGGTCACTGGAATGTGGAAAGTAAGCAACGCAGTAAGTGTGCATCGAATCCAATACGAAGTGAAATTTACATTTGCACTCGAGCAAACTCTATAATGAAAATCTGAATGGCCTGGGGCAAGATGACTTGGAACAGCAGTGAAATCACGAGAGATTACAAGTAAAAACAGGACAATAGTACTGTAGTGTGGCTAAAAGTATCAAGTCCAAGGGAGGAGTGCAAAGCAAGTGTGAATTAAATACTAACTCCCCACATAATTTACTATCACACACTACTAACAATGTACAGTATCAGGTTAGGTATGCAGAAAACTCTAATGTTAGTGAGTTACCTTACCTTGTAGTTACCTTGCAATGATTTCGGGGCTCAACGTCCCCCCCGCCTGGTCCAAGACCAAGCATCCTATGTGTTATGAGTTATGTGACAGTTCTAAGTAAAGCACAAGGCTCAGTCAGGTAAGTCATGAACACTAATAATTTAATGATGACACTTTTACAAAAATACTGAGGATACAAAACAGAGTAAGACAAACAAACACATGCCTGCTATTCACCTATGCAAAACCACACGTGTCCTTGCCAAATACAGGTGCAAGTTGAAAACTAGAAGTGAATAAGTATGCAAAACTTAGTGTCAAATAATATCCAATAAGTTATCATTTGCTTCATTATACTATAATAAATATAAATAAATATAAATATACTGTATACATATCCTGGGACAGTACGAGTTTCTATCCTCTGATGTGGAAGGGGGAATATCTTACTAAATACCATGATACATTAGCTTGTATATTTCTAACACCCCAGTACTGTATTTAATCTGTGCCAGTACATCTCTGTACATTCCTTAAGTGCAAATAGAGAATGGGGAAGCAGCTTGTTAATTTTCACCCAGTGGCCCTCATAAAAGCAAATGGTTTATTATGGGCATTTGTGTTTCTAACCTTCACAAAGCTTATGGCATATCATGGAACAATCTGCTACTAATAAAACTGGGACATAATGTATGATTTGATTCATTTGGCTAGACTTCAAGATTGTCACTTTCTGTTGGTCCTTTCACATACCCGCAACACTAGCCATCTGCTCCACTGCCTGCTGATGTTCCACATGTCGGAAGACGGAGGTGGCGATCCTGGTCTCCTCCTCCAACTGTTGGAGCTCTTGCACGGGGACTGGCTCCTCCAGGTCCTCTTCTTGTTTAAAAATATTATGCACTTGCTCTTCCATTTTTACCTGCAAATACAAGACAAAAGTGATGCAAAGTGGTTTCAATGTGTGAAAAAAGGTCATTCCTTAATTGATATACAGTACAGTACAATACTGAAGTCATAATTACTGTACCTACAACTGTATCTGGAATTTTGGAACTTTTTATTACAAAAGGGTGTGTTAAAGAAGACAGGGAACGCAGGCGATGAGTCACAATAACGTGGCTGAAGTAGTTTGACCAGACCACACACTAGAAGGTGAAGGGACGACGATGTTTCGGTCCGTCCTGGACCATTCTCAAGTCGATTGTCATTCTCACAATCGACTTGAGAATGGTCCAGGACGGATTGAAACGTCGTCGTCCTTCACCTTCTAGTGTGTGGTCTGATCAAAGACAGGGAATGATGATAGGTGAATGAGCAGTTGAAAAACTAGAAATTTTGAATGGGGTAGAAGTATAATGGGGTTGGTCAGTTGCTCTTCCACTGTGTTTATACATGTTGGCAATGGAAGCCAATGATGTTGGCTATGTCTAGGGGTGGCAGTGGCAGTGTTGGTGGCTTTTCCTGGGAGTTCTATCAAACCATCAAGCAGCATTACAACACTTGCTCACAATTGTTTTTTCCAAAAACAGTTTCCCATTGTCAGGGGCAGCATACCTGTTAGGCTTATCAAGGTTTCCCTAGGCCAGCAACTGACCTTTCCCAGGATACAACTACTAACAGTTACCTAACACTCGGGTATCTATTTACGGCTAGGTGAACAGAGGCATTAGATGAATGGAAGTGTTGCTCAAATGCTCTCGCCCTTATTTTTCAAATATGGATTTATATGGCTTTCTATTTATTTTGTGTTTTGTTCTTATTTTTTTTTTTAATTTCTACTAAAAAATAAGCATGATCTTTAATGATTACTGATAACATATTTAGAGAACTCAAAGTGCTAAACTAGCCTTTAGCAAAATATGTTATAATTAAAAATAATAATTTCCATTGTTAGGAACAGGGAGCCTGTTTACATATATACTTCAGGTGGGTATCAAGGTCTACCCCTAGACCAACTACTGACTTTCCCAATGATGTAGCCTTACAATAGCTGCCTAACTCCCGGGTACCTGTTTACTGCTAGGTGAATCGAGGCATTAGGGGAAAGGAAACTTGCCCAACCACTTCTGTCCTGCATGGAGATCGAACATGGGATCTCCAATTGTGAGTCGAGAATGTAGCCACTGCACTATACCAGTGTGTATGCATACTCGCACACACATACATATAACTGTAATTACCATTTACAGTACTCATTGGTAGTTATACAAGCATGAATGCACACACACATTCTAGGTGTGTACACATACACTGTACACATAAAATAATATTTATACATACAATGGGGCTTTTTTTTTCAATGTGCCAGTAGTACACCGTGTTGAATATCAGGGTGTGGTTGGAGGATGTGTCGTGGGAGTGTGTGGTTTATGTGGTTTTTCAGTCAAAGTGCCAGATCGTTGGGAGGTTTGTACAGCTGGGGGTTTCTTAGTGCCAGTGGTTGGGGTTTGTGGCATGTTAGCCTGGGGAGTGACTTTAGTAAGGTGTGTTATGAAGTCATTTAGGAGGTTTTCCAGTATCAGTTCAAATGATGTGTTTCCAGCTATGTTAGGATGGATGTCATTGTCTGTAGATGTCGATGGGGTGTCTGTTGGGTCTGCCTCAGGGATGGGTTGGTTTACTTGTGTAAAAAATTTAGTTAGGAGTCGGTCCAGCATCATTTCTAGCGCATTTTCAATGCGAGTGACGAGTTTCAACAAAATCGGGACTCAGTTGTAGATTTAGTGGGAGAGGATTGGACTCTGGGGGTGCAGGATTGTCAGTGACAGACATATTAGGTACAAGCAAAGGTTGTAGTTGAGTGTGAGGTAGCAGTTGATGATGGACTGAGTTAGGTTGTTTCAATGCACTACAGTATTGCAGGTTGTTGGTAGGGAGAATTTCAGTTTTTGCTGCTATGAATGACGGACATTGTTTGAACCATAACTTGGAGCCAGTTCAACACGCTCTTCTCTTCTCTCAATCAGCTGGTGTGAAGACCAAATGAGGCTGGCCAGAGCCAGGTGAGAGTAGCTAGGGCGAGGTGAGGGTGGCCAGGGCCAGGTGAGGGTGGCCATGGCCAGGTGAGGGTGGCCAGGGCCAGGTGAGGGTGGCCAGGGCCAGGTGAGGGTGGCCAGGGCCAGGTGAGGGTGGCCAGGGTCAGGTGAGGGTGGCCAGGGCCAGGTGAGGGTGGCCAGGGCCAGGTGAGGGTGGCCAGGGCCAGGTGAGGGTGGCCAGGGCCAGGTGAGGGTGGCCAGGGCCAGGTGAGGGTGGCCAGGGCCAGGTGAGGGTGGCCAGGGCCAGGTGAGGGTGGCCAGGGCCAGGTGAGGGTGGCCAGGGCCAGGTGAGGGTGGCCAGGGCCAGGTGAGGGTGGCCAGGGCCAGGTGAGGGTGGCCAGGGCCAAGTGAGGGTGGCCAGGGCCAGGTGAGGGTGGCCAGGGCCAGGTGAGGGTGGCCAGGGCCAGGTGAGGGTGGCCAGGGCCAGGTGAGGGTGGCCAGGGCCAGGTGAGGGTGGCCAGGGCCAGGTGAGGGTGGCCAGGGCCAGGTGAGGGTGGCCAGGGCCAGGTGAGGGTGGCCAGGGCCAGGTGAGGGTGGCCAGGGCCAGGTGAGGGTGGCCAGGGCCAGGTAAGGGAGGCCAGAGCCAGATGAGGATGCAGACACTCACCTGCCAGCGACGGTCGCCACCACAGTATTAGTGTTACTGTTATTGGGGGGCAGCGACGGGGATAAGTCGCATGTGCCCAGTCAATCCAAATTTCGAGAAGACGATGCGAGTATATTGCCTCAAGAGAGGGAGAATCCTCCTCAGCACTGCTTCAATCCTTTTTTTTCGCGATATGTGCAGTTTGCATAAACGTTTTCTTCCCAGTCGGGCTCTTGTTTACTATCAACACCTCTTACTTCCCGCTTGCCTTGTCGACTTCATCTCCTCATATTTGCACATTTATATATTGTACACACAATTTAAAAGCGAATAATATATATTTTTTATTACTATTTCTAAATATTTACGTATTTTATTTAAGAAAGTTGCAATTTTAACCAATAATTGTGTTTATATTCTTAATATTGAGTTGCGTACCTATGCTATAGGTTTTAAATTATTTATTCCCGAAGGCCAATGTTATTATTATTATTATTATTATTATGGGGCGCATCCGATCCCACGATCGTCGTCGCCCCTAAATCAACACAACAACATTATTATTATTATTATTATTATTATTATTATTATTATTATTACTATTAATAATAATAATAATAATAATAATAATAATAATAATAATAATAATAATAATAATAATAGTAATAATACTAATACTAATAATAATAATAATAATAATAATAATAATAATAATAATAATGATAATAATAATAATAATAATAATAATAATAATAATAATAATAATAATAATAATAATAATAATAATTATTATTATTATTATTATTATTATTATTATTATTCCCGCCCGAAGGTCGGCCATCTTTGCGCACGGATTGAAGGCTCCTGGCTGGACTTTCTTTCCACACCTTACCTGGAGCTCATGTTTGAATTCAGCTGGCTTCTTTGGGCCAGTGTGTGCTCACTGCAGCTACCCAGGGGCTCACAGCACGGGAAAGATCAGAGCCTTCCTAATGGTCGCCTCCCCGAGCGGAGGCGCCATGGATATTGACAGCTAAAGTCCCAGAGAGGAAAACGTCTGCTGGAAAATGAGTCGGCTGATGCTGCCCCAGAGCGAGATGCTAAGAGGATGTCTTCACCTTCAGAAGACCTTAGTCTTGTGGTACCCCGTTCCTCGTTTGTGGTAGTCCTAATCCAGTCAGAATCAGGTCAGTGCGTGTTTGCAAATTCTCGTACCTTAGGTGCAGCAATTGAGGCTTCGGTATTGTGGCCACATTGCCTGCCTGAGACCATACGTACCCTGGTTAGGGGTGCAGCACTGAAGCTACACATCAGAAAGGAGACTCTATCATACATCCGTGTATCTGACATTATTAAGTTGGGGGACTGGCCTGTCAGGTGCCGACAGGCATTATCGCAGGAGGAGGAGTCCGGTATGGGAAGATTGGCCCAATTGACCAGAGTGTTCATGTGGATGACATCCAGGCCGCTCTGCAGGTGTTAAGGGGTGCATCAGCGGGATTATTAGGAGTTATCAGGATTCGTGGAACAGCAGGGCCGACATCCATGGTCCGTGTAAAGTTCGATGGGCACCTCCCTGACCGGGTGGCACTACACAGGACCTCGTATCAGGTCCAGCCCTACAACTTCCCTGTGTTACGATGTTACGCTTGTCATCTATTGGGCCACAGTCGCCTGACCTGCCGTAATGCAGCACGCTGTGCAAACTGCGGCAAAACAGGCCATACAGACAGAGTTAACGGTGGGTGCTCTGCTGCACCTCGCTGCTTTTTATGCCATGGCCATCACAAAGCTAAATACTACGAAGATAAATTTGCCCAAATAAAGAGCAACATTAAAAAAACTTGGAGCACAATTTCACAAATATTGAGATCAAAGAAGATTTTAAATTACAAACCAACACTCCTGTCCAATAACGATGGTCAGCTTTCAGCCTCAGATTCTGCTATTGAGTTCAATAGGTTCTTCACTTCCATTGGGTCATCTCTTGCAAATGATATTCCATCTTCCAGTACTGATGTCAAGGACTATCTTACAGGTAACTATCCACAGTCTCTGTACCTAAAGCCTATTAATTCCACTGACGTCAATGAGATAATCCTTTCCCTTAAAACCAAGTCTAGTGCCCTTGAGGAGATACCAACTTTAATTTACAAAAAAGCCGCCAGAACTTTAGCCCCTGCTATTGCATTGCTCTTCAACAAGTCACTTGAACTCTAAACCTTTCCAGATATCCTAAAAAAAAGCGAGAGTTACCCCTGTACACAAATGTGGTGATCTCACAGATGTTAACAACTACAGACCTATATCAATCCTGCCTAACTTGTCAAAAATATTTGAAAAACTAATCTACAAGCAGCTTTACTCTTTTCTAGCCAAACACAATATACTTAGCTCTTGTCAATATGGCTTCAGACCCCAAAAAAGCACTAACGATGCACTTATTAGTATAATTATCTTGATTCATGTAGCTCTTGATAAAAATGAGTTCCCTGTTGGGTTATTTGTGGACCTGCGTAAGGCTTTTGACACTGTCAACCACCAAAACCTTCTTCTTAAATTACATCATTATGGAGTCAGAGGACACTCCCTGCAATACCTCAAATCTTACCTTACTGACAGGCTCCAGTATGTTTCTGTGAATAATTCAATTTCTCCCACCCTACCCATCAACATCGGTGTTCCTCAGGGCAGCATACTTGGCCCTCTCCTCTTTCTCATCTACATTAATGGCCTTCCAAATGCCTCCCAACACCTCAAACCAATTCTATTTGCTGACGACACAACCTTCATTTACTCCAGTCCTGACCCCCTTGCTCTAAATGCCACAGTAAATACTGAGCTAAATAAAGTCCATCTTTGGCTAACTGCCAATAAACTCACCCTTAACATTGACAAAACTTTCTATATTCTGTTTGGCAATAAATCCTCTAATCAAATAAATCTCAAAATAAACAATACCCAAATTTGTAACAAATTAGATGGCAAATTCCTTGGCGTTCTCATTGACCACAAGCTGAATTTCCAGGGACACATTCTAAATATATAAAAAAAAGTTTCGAAAACTGTTGGCATTCTTTCTAAGATCAGATATTATGTACCCCGCCCTGCCCTGGTGACTCTCTATTACTCCCTTATCTATCCATATCTCAACTATGGTATTTGTGCTTGGGGTTCTACTACCCAAAATCATTTACGTCCTCTAATTACTCAACACAAAGCTGCTATTAGGACAATATCCAACTCTGGCCCCAGACATCACTCGGTACCCCTACTCAAATCTCTGAATATGTTAGATATTAAGTCACTGCACATCCTCTCATGTGTATTATGCATATATAAAACGCTGAACTGTAATGCCAATCCTGACCTCAAAAGCTTCATTGAAGGTTGTAACAGAACCCATAAGCACCACACCAGAAATAAATAGTTTTGATATTCCAAGAGTACGACTTAATCAAACTAGAAATGCTCTACAAATCAAGGGACCCAGAATGTGGAATGACCTTCCCAATCATGTTAAAGACTGTACCTCTCTCAACCAGTTTAAGATAAAAACGAAGCACTACCTAATAAATTCCCTGTAACCTACCTTACCCCTCAATTGTCAACCCATGTCTGTTTTTTTTAAACAACGCCGTTTGTCGACCAAATTGGATTTGTGCTGCCATGTTCCCCCCTTTTTTATCTCTATTTTTATTTGTTATCAACACATTTTATTCTTTATACTTAATTAGTATTAAGCTTTAGTCATTAATGTTTTTCCTGCCCGAAACGCTTTGCGTAATAGTGGCTTTAGGCATTGTATGTACTAGCTCTATCTATAAATCCATCAATCTTTGTAAAATCTCTTGTATGTATGTACCTTACCTGAATAAACATTTATTTATTTATTTATTTATTATTTATTTACTTACTGAACATGAACTTCACGACAAGAAGGAGGGAATAATCAGGGGAAAGCGCCAAACCATTACCACTATATAGCACTTGGAAGGGATCAGGATAAGGTTTTGGGATAGGACGGGGGGAGAGGAATGGCGCCCAACAACCACTTGGACGGTCGGGGATTGAATGGCGACCTGCATGAAGCGAGACCGTCGCTCTACCATCCACCCAAGTGTGACAACAAGAACTTTAACAACATTTGTCAAGCTTTTCCCATTTTATCTAAATGTCACTAATTAATTACCGAGCCTTATTTCCGGGCCACTCTCAGGTGTGGGTAATGGTGTGCTCCACCTCCCGCCAAGGCGGCCAACTTGACCCACGTCAACTCTACCGCCAGGTAGGGCTGAAGTATACTTGTGAATACTGGCTGGTATATACTAGTATACAGCTAGGCTGGTCAGTGAGCTATTGTGGTGGCCTTAAGGGTTATTAACCTCCAGAGGCTAATAACCCTTAACCACTACACTAAGCCGGAACCATCTGGAACACCTGAGTTATCAGACACGACTAACGACTCCTTCTACTGTCCCTAAGGCAAATACTATAATACTAATAATTATAATTATAAATTATTCATAATCCTAAATAATTTTTTCGTTTTGTGAATATAAATACGTTTGTGTTGATTATTATGGAGGTGTAACGTGAGCATTATGGTGAAGACTGAGAGCGCCATGGTCTAGAGCGGGAGTCTCCGACGCAAGGGAGGCGGGACACCTGATAAGATTACCTCCAGCAGATGGGAAAACAATTACGGCGGACCTAGATCACTGGCTGTGTGCTGAGGACCGCCACACGCTGCCTGCTGACCCGCTCCACTCTTGGAGTTGTTGGGAAAAACAGGGTTGATAGTGACGGGGAAGAAAAGAAGAAGACAGAAGTGGATGACTTAGAGGTGAGGAGGAAGACAACCATTACAGCTGACGGACTAGACAGGAGGTTCACCAGGAGCCTGCACACCGACAATTAGAGTCAGCAGATCTTCCACTGCAACATTCGGAGAATAACTTGGAACAGTGAGCTGATGCATCAGCCATCCTGACAGTAGAGTGCCTTCAATCCTAGACACACAGCTGTCATCACCATTATGGCGGCGATTCTGGCATTGATCTTCCTTGTTTTGCTTCCACATTGCCGAGGCTTCCTCCCACCTGCCCCCAGCGGTGGCCTCGGGGGCGGGGTGAGAGCAGGTACCATGGGGGCTGGAGACGAGCTGAGAGAGGTGACTCTGGAAGACACCTCGTCTCGTGGGGGACGCGTCCTGGAAACGGCCAGGTTAGGCACTTTGTGTGGTGTTATACTATCTTGTGTTCCCTGGCCAGGTTGAAGCAGGTGTTGCTTCAACAGGTGTGTGTGTGTGTGACGGGAGTGCTGCTCGTACAGCTGTGAGCGAGGAGAGTGCTGCCTGGGCAGGTGTGTGTTTTATTTATTTATTTATTTATTTATTTATTTATATACAAGAAGGTACATTGGGTTTGTGAGAATACATAGCATGGTACAGTAATTGCACTCTTGTAAAGCCACTAGTACGCACTGCGTTTCGGGCAGGTCCTTAATCTAACAGATAATTTTAAGTAGGTAAATTCTATCAGAATTAATAAAATGATAACAAATACATTGCAAGAAAAAAAATGAGATGAGAGAGATTAGTAAGTATATTAAAGCACATTGGTATATTAAAGCTCTGATTGATTACATTGACAGCTTGATTGGTAGTTTAAACAAGATTAATAGACACCATACAGCAGTACATATAAGAAGACAGCAATGATCACAATGATAAAGATGTTCAGATTGGGTACATAAAGATTGGGAGATTGGGTAGCAATAGATACAGTGCAGTTTTAAAGCAAAAGGTAAAAAACTATGAAGACGAGATTGTTGCTTAGATAAGTATGTATTGGGTGTTGCCTGTAAAGATGTATGTGTTGCCTCTACAGGTGTATGTGTTGCCTGTACAGGTGTATGTGTTGCCTGGACAGGTGTATGTGTTGCCTGTAAAGATGTATGTGTTGCCTCTACAGGTGTATGTGTTGCCTGTACAGGTGTATGTGTTGCCTCTACAGGTGTATGTGTTGCCTGGACAGGTGTATGTGTTGCCTGTAAAGATGTATGTGTTGCCTCTACAGGTGTATGTGTTGCCTGTACAGGTGTATGTGTTGCCTCTAGAGGTGTATATGTTGCCTGGACAGGTGTATGTGTTGCCTGGACAGGTGAATGTGTTGCCTGTACAGGTGTATGTGTTGCCTGGACAGGTGAATGTGTTGCCTGGACAGGTGTATGTGTTGCCTGGACAGGTGTATATGTTGCCTGGACAGGTGAATGTGTTGCCTGGACAGGTGTATGTGTTGCCTGTACAGGTGTATGTGTTGCCTGTACAGGTGTATGTGTTGCCTGGACAGGTGTATGTGTTGCCTGGACAGGTGTATGTGTTGCCTGTACAGGTGTATGTGTTGCCTGGACAGGTGTATGTGTTGCCTGTACAGGTGTATGTGTTGCCTGGACAGGTGTATGTGTTGCCTGGACAGGTGTATATGTTGCCTGGACAGGTGTATGTGTTGCCTGGACAGGTGTATGTGTTGCCTGGACAGGTGTATAAGACAGAAGTGTTGCTTGGACAGGTCTGTGTAAGGAGAGTGTTGCCTGGACAGGTGTATGTGTTGCCTGGACAGGTGTATGTGTTGCCTGGACAGGTGTATGTGTTGCCTGGACAGGTGTATGTGTTGCCTGGACAGGTGTATGTGTTGCCTGGACAGGTGTATAAGACAGAAGTGTTGCTTGGACAGGTGTGTGTAAGGAGAGTGTTGCCTGGACAGGTGATCATTACCAATTAATCATTAACTGACTGATGTACGCATACCTTACAGAGGTGAAGACATACTGAGGTCTGCGCTGGGTAGTGGCCCAGGGTCGCTGGGCTCACTAGTGGCCCTGGCCCCCAGTGCCTTCCTGAACCTGGCACCACTCTACCTGCCTGATCCAGCCAAAGTCAATCCTGACTGCCGCAGAGACCTGCTGGCACTCTACACAGCTTTCGACAAGTTGAACTACCTCCTCAAAGCTGGCACTCTCTGGCCTCTTAAATGTAGGTATGGGTGTATGAATGTGGGCGTTAATTCTCTCCCTCTGGAGCGTGCCCAGCCACTTTGGCTGGACGGTAGAGTGACGGTCTCGCTTCATGCAGGTCGGCGTTCAATCCCATCCCAAATCCTTATCCTGACCCCTTACAAGTGCTATATAGTCGTGATGGCTTGGCGCTTTCCTCTGACAGTTCCCTCCCTCCCTCCCTCCCACTGGAGCGTGTTAGCGAGAAGCAGTCTGAGGGGTCATTGGTCTAAACCTTTACATACTTGATAACAAAGATACGATATCTTTTTTCGGTAATTATCACTGTGAAATTGGTTCACTCTTTGTGATAACGTTAACACTCAGATAAGCTAAATGACGTTGTTGACCCTTCTATGAAGATAAGGCAAGGGAGATCCTCACTCTGAGGTGTCTGGGTATGTGTCAGGAGAGGGTAAGGGGCCTCTTGCAGTGGTAACTGCTATCCGTGAAACTTGAGTTCCAGTGTTGAATGTGTGCCACCAAGCCATGACTGAGACACCATTGCCAGTCATGGTGCGCTGCTACTCTCTTTTTTTTTTCAGGGATATTCCTGCGCGGGCCCTAAGCCTCTGGCTGGCCCACTAAGTGTTGCTTGTTTTTGTTTTACTTGGGCGGAGTATGAGTATTTATGACTCGTATGGTCACTTCAGTAACATACTCTCTGGTGAACCACACATAGCAAAAATGCTATAATTATTTTCTTAAATTTTATTAACTGTAGACAAATTATAGCCCTTTACTGATAGTATTTTTATCACTGACGAAAATTTGTCTAGATTTATATAGTAGCTGTGATGATCTCATCATGTGCTAGTGTAGACAAATCATACTACTGCTACTATAGTAGCTGTGATGAGCTCATCATGTGCTAGTGTAGACAAATCATACTACTGCTACTATAGTAGCTGTGATGATCTCATCATGTGCTAGTGTAGACAAATCATACTACTGCTACTATAGTAGCTGTGATGATCTCATCATGTGCTAGTGTAGACAAATCATACTACTGCTACTATAGTAGCTGTGATGATCTCATCATGTGCTAGTGTAGACAAATCATACTACTGCTACTATAGTAGCTGTGATGAGCTCATCATGTGCTAGTGTAGACAAATCATACTACTGCTACTATAGTAGCTGTGATGAGCTCATCATGTGCTAGTGTAGACAAATCATACTACTGCTACTATAGTAGCTGTGATGAGCTCATCATGTGCTAGTGTAGACAAATCATACTACTGCTACTATAGTAGCTGTGATGATCTCATCATGTGCTAGTGTAGACAAATCATACTACTGCTACTATAGTAGCTGTGATGATCTCATCATGTGCTAGTGTAGACAAATCATACTACTGCTACTATAGTACACACTATCACACTACATTTAAGCACCTCTATTTAAAAACAAAATTGTACATTCCTATATTATAATCTTTAACGAATAACTCGAAATTTGAATACTGTAGTTCCATTATAGTGGAATATGTAAATGTCACACCCATCTTCATAAAGGGCAATGAGGCACTTTATTTTACTTATCAAGCAATTAACAAACTTCAGAAGTTGGTCAACTGATAGAAACAATCTTTTGACATCGAATAGCGTAACATGATCAGGGTCACAAACTAATTTAAACTTTCAAACGTGGATTATGTTAACATTGTTCAAGGTTAAACAGCTACACTACGGCCTCTCCCCACCCGGTAATGTGTCGCGACACTCACCACTACACTACGATCTCCCGCCACCCGGTAATGTGTCGCGACACTCACCACTATACTACGATCTCCCGCCACCCGGTAATGTGTCGCGACACTCACCACTACTACTACGGTCTCCCGCCACCCGGTAATGTGTCGCGACACTCACCACTACACTACGATCTCCCGCCACCCGGTAATGTGTCGCGACACTCACCACTACACTACGGTCTCCCGCCACCCGGTAATGACCACTACTACTACGATCTCCCGCCACCCGGTAATGTGTCGCGACACTCACCACTACACTACACTACGTATGTGCTCTGTTTTCCTAATACTTTAAAGTAATATAATTTTTCTAATTCACCTTCCAAAATTATAAGGTAAATGTTACTCGCTTTATTTCAGAAATGTGTGGTGTAGAACAGTGTGTGCCCATGAACTCCAGCCATTACTGTAGTGACTTATGTAAGATGATATGAGTAAAGTTTGTGATTGTGACTATACAAGGACGACACTCGTTGCTCTCCTTCCCTTGCCTAAATGACATTAGGAACAAGATGCGTTGTGCAACATGTAAATATGTCATTGATACTAGGGAAGGGAAGGCTAAGGAAGAATGCCACAAAATATTCCAACTTCAGATTGCAACCTTAACTTTAACAACTTTGTTAATTCACCAAATAATATAGCGAATACAATGGAATTACAAGTTTTGGATGCATATTATAGATCAAATAAAGGTAAATAAAGAGAGACGGGAGTAACAATGACTAATTGTGATCAGTTATAATAATAATTTATTTGCAAGAAGGTACAATGGGTTGGCGAGATTACATAAAATTGGTATTTTTACATTCATGTAAAGCCACTAACACGCATAACGTTTCGGGCATGATAGAACTGATGAGTTAGCCAAGACTTTTGCTCGTAAAGAGGGAATTGATTACCAACTTGGACTGCCTTTGAGCAGCCTGAGGGCAGTAATATTCCGGGAACATCAACTAAATTTCGGAGACTTGAGGCAAAGTGAAATTCACACCAGTTACTCTATCTATCATCATTCTATTATGCAGGAAGAACCGCACGTCTATGGGTCATCCAATAAGGTTAGCAGACTTCTAGATGTTACCACTGCTAGGCTTAGGCTCGGCTACAAGTACCTCTGGCAGTTTGTAACATCTGCCGATGTAGATTTGACTAAACGTAAACTCTGTCAGCAGAACTATTCGCATACTTTGCGTCATTATATAATGGAATGTGAAAAATCGCGGAATTTAGAGATAACACCATCAATAGTGTCCAAGAAATGTGTAAGTACTTCATTCATAATGATGTGCTGCCCGAAATCTTAGCGAAGTATCCAAAATTTGCTTACTGTAGGTAATGCATGCACATGACTGTAAAGCTGCCACCCAGTTGGGTGGGTGTGGATCACATGACTGTAAAGCTGCCGCCCAGTTGGGTGGGTGTGGAGCAAGACTAGTAACTGTGTGACTCATCATAGATGTAAAGTGCCTTGTATAGTGACTGTTGTGAGCCTCTTGTTGAATCACTTGTGACACAAAAGATTATTGATGTGCGTATTTGTATGGGTGATTAAATATGTATGTGTATGTATATATGTATACTTATGTATATGTACATGTATGCATGAGTATGTGTACATGTATATATAACATTAATAATTTTGTAACTAGCGTCAAAAGATTCTTATTTGCTTAGCTAAACGAACTAGAGGGTTCAGTTCCTGAACCGATTATATGCCTCTGTAATCCTTTACACCACCGCCCACGGGATGGGTATGGGGTGCATAATATAGAAAGAACAATTGTTTCAGGCAGTTGGCAGTAGAGAAAAACAACAACATTAGGCTTCTTTTGTATATCTTTCGATCCTAGAAATTCCTTCTTGAATGTAAAATTCATTGGTGCTGCCTCACATAGTATTTTGCATACTATTTGTTTACTATAGTTGAAAAAGTAAATTACAAACCGAAATGTGTTCAGTACTGAACAACCCCACAGAGAAGTAAATAAAATAAATCCCACCAAGAAAAGATAAAACCAAAAAGGATTTTAATACAAACATTTACAGTTATGGCAGGGTAAAGTGTTGTTGATACTGATAAAATTACCTTAGTATTAACGTCCAATGAAACCTAACATACTACAATAGTTCTTAAAATTACAGACAAACGATTTCAAATCAGGAAAATTAAATGTTTCTAATTAGTCTAATGACAAACATAGACTTATGAGTCACTTACTGGCTTGTGTAAACGGACTTTCTTATTCTCTTTCCAGTGGTTGACTCTTGGGGGAAGTTTGCTGACGGCATAATGCTTGGAAACCTCAAGCTGGTCGGTTTCTTCAGCGAATGTGTCAACCTTCGCGTTCGTCCACAGACTCTGAACACCTCTCAGATTCCAGAGCTTCAAGACTATCCTCCAGGCCTCGAAGACAACACTTTCGATCTTGAAGACATCTTTTTGGGGCTCAAAGACAACCTACGAAAGATCCATAGAACAACAAATTCTCGTTCAAACTTACACAGCCCACAAAACCTCCAGCAGCGTGTTCCAGACTTGCACCCAGGTCTTCCTGGTTTCCAGTCAGATTCTCCTTTGGTTCTCAACGCCAGCTTCCAGGGACAGTACTGCCTTCTCAACTATGGGTGAGTTCCAAAGTGGTGTTAGTGTGCATATATTGATGAAGGAAATACTTTACCAATGTTTTAGTTGAGGATCAAATTAAATTGATAGTTAATTGATATTAAATTGGAAAATTGATATTTTGTCATTGGTTGGAAATTATGCGAGATGCATAACTCTTATTGCAATGGTTCTGAGCGGGCAAGTACATGTCAGTGTTAAAGTGACGTATACTTGTTAATTTTCATTTTGTAATAATCGCAATGCTTTGTGATTATTACAAAATGAAAATTAATGAATTATGAGAGAGAGAGAGAGAGAGAGAGAGAGAGAGAGAGAGAGAGAGAGAGAGAATGTGTTGACTATCTGTTCATATGTTGAACACCTGCATGAGTTGAACATCGAAATACATGACTACCTGTACATGCACATGTGTTGAACACCTGTACAAGTGTTGGTCACTTTACACGTGTTGAACACCAGCTCAGGTTGATTCATGTTTGATAAAGTAGTAAGATGGAAAACATAAAAGACGATAAATTTATGACTGACGAATTAGCAACATTGAGAGGAAGGAAAACTTGATTTGTGGTTAGTGAACAATGTGAGCAAACAGGACTCGGTCTTGATAAATGATCTTCTTTACGTTGCAAATGCCGGTCGGTGATTGGTGATTGTTCGTCTTAATGATGAAAATTCTGGTCTGAGATTGGTGAAAAGGTCACTGGGCCGTAGAGGAACCTGCAATATGATTGGTTGTATGGTTCACAGGCCGTCAGGCAACACTAGTGGGTCAGGTCCGGCAGCCAGGACCCCTCTAGTCTCAGCCAACCTTCCATTGTACGCCAGCCTACTCTACTACGCCACCTGCATCCCTTCCACCTGCACACCCACTGAGCTCAAGGTTAGTGACCCACTTCCACTTTATCCACTTACTCACTCATTGAACTTAAGATTGATGGTCCACTTACATTCCTCCCACTTGTATCTCCCCTTCATCTGTCCGCAAACCTCCAAAGAAGGGACTTTGCTCTCCAGGCCTCTGTGGATGACGTTCTGGCCCACACTGGTCAACACGTCAGGTCCATACAGTGTCAGGTCGACCGCCATCACACCCTCGACTCTTCTCAGCTCACTGGCATGTATGTTTATACATCCATGTATATTTATGGTTAACCCTGGAAACACAAACCGAAACTGTCTCTATTTTCCGCTTGCTACAACTTGTAATAAAGTTGTTACATTTTGGCTTAACGTGTTTATGACGTATTAGAACATTGTTACAACTTGCTATATTGGTTGTTATAACTGGTTAGGTGTTGAAACTTGTTCGAACGTTGTACCAACGTCGTAGTTTCGGTGTGTGTTTGGCGGGTAATTACTTAATGACTGTAAATTTTTCTCTGATGCTCCGTATC
Organism: Procambarus clarkii; assembly: GCF_040958095.1. NCBI lineage: Eukaryota > Metazoa > Arthropoda > Malacostraca > Decapoda > Cambaridae > Procambarus > Procambarus clarkii. The sequence goes on along the minus strand of NC_091236.1, from coordinate 5,764,684 downwards.
ACTCCATGTCTGTGAGTCTGTTTCTCTGCTGTAGTCCCCTCCTCTGTACAGACGCCTCGTGCCCATCAGTTGTGGTCGCCTGGCGCCAGCAGGTATCACCAAGTGGTTATCAACGTCGGCACACACTCGACTGGGCCCAAGTTAGATTCCCGGGCACGGCGTGATGCTAGGTCACGTCTGACGCCTCTGTTGTAGGTTACATCCTAGAGGTCAGTGGCTGGCCTAGGGGGACCTCGATAAGCCTCCGGGGCATCCTGTCATGATAATGAGATATTATTATAAATCGGGCATCTAATGGTCAGTACAGTCAGTGTGTGTGTCTGTCTACGTGTTATACCTCACCTAGTTGTGCTTGCAGGGGTTGAGCTTCGGCTCAATAGCAACTGACCTGTCCTCTTACAAATTACGTCTGAATTTGGCCGTTTGCCCGTATGGCCGAAAATGGACGTAAATTGAAAATGAAAGATTTTTGTTAAATCAATTTTGGATTTTTTTCCTACAACAGCAAGTTAAAGGTCATCTGGTAGGTTAGGAAGGAAGGACATTCTCCTAAAATTTCAAATCGTCCTGAAAAACGTTAATTGAAAGTTTTCTCTCCATATCTAACCGAGTAAGCCGGAGAACTCAAACAGAAAACAGGACAGTACATCACTTTCGTAAGCCGATTTCATTTCAAATTACGTCCATTTTTGGCCATAGGGCGCATACCAGCGAAAAGCGACGTTATTTTTAAGAGGACTGATTGCTACACAGTTTTATATTAGTATTTATATTCTAATTTAGTACTGTATCTTATTACTAGTTACTAACTGAAACATCGATTTTTGGAACACAAACACAGTATTAGCTGTTAATTTTATTCAATTACAGAATTAAAATCGTAGTTTAAATGTCAAATTTAGAATTTCATCTAAAAAATAATAAAGGCATAATTATAATGATAAAATTTGAATATAAATTAACAATCATAAAATTCAGAGAAGTGTTAAAATGTTTCCTAGGCCTTCAAATGCAACTCTTTTTAAAAAAAATGCCAAAAGTACAGTTTGTGAATATAAGAATTTTGAAGTTTGTGAGAATGGGTAAGGAAGAGGCACGTGACTGAGTGAGTGTATGGGCGCCCACAGCGTGCTACTGAGCATCGTAGGCGCGGTGCTGGCGGCAGCGACGGTGTTGGACCTGTGGACCAGGAGCCTCGCCTCCACCACTCACCTCAGACAAGGTCAGCACCTCCCCACCATATTATTGTCCACATAATTCTTCACATAATTCAGTAGACCGAGACAGTCATCCATACTCTTCCAGCTGGACAGTTCGACTAATTTTAGCGCCTCCACCTGCCAGGAAGCCTGCGTTACCTGCTGGTGTTCTCAGTGAGTGAGAACCTGCAGAAGTTGTTCCAGGTGACGGTGACCAGGTCCCCCGGGGTGATCTCCTGCCTCCATGGCATCAGGTTCCTCTCCATAACGTGGGTGGTGTTGGGTCACCAGTACGCCTACTCCACCAGTGTCGCCCAGAACGAACTCGCCCTTGTCAAGGTACGCACCATTGGCTGCTTTCTTGCTGTGGGGTCAGCTTAAACCTGTAGTCAACTTGTGCTTAAAGATCAGACTATAAGTTCTGTTGGGTCTTAAGCTTACACTACTGGTCCTGTTGTAAGCTTACACTACTGGTACTGTTGTAGCTACACTACTGGTATTACTGGTCCTGTTGTAAGCTTACACTACTGGTACTGTTGTAGCTTACACTACTGGTCCTGTTGTAAGCTTACACTACTGGTCCTGTTGTAAGCTTACACTACTGCTCCTGTTGTAAGCTTACACTACTGGTACTGTTGTAAGCTTACACTACTGGTCCTGTTGTAAGCTTACACTACTGCTCCTGTTGTAAGCTTACACTACTGGTCCTGTTGTAAGCTTACACTACTGGTCCTGTTGTAACTTACACTACTGCTCCTGTTGTAAGCTTACACTACTGGTCCTGTTGTAAGCTTACACTACTGGTCCTGTTGTAGCTTATACTACTGGTCCTGTTGTAGCTTACACTACGGGTCCTGTTGTAAGCTTACACTACTGGTCCTGTTGTAAGCTTACACTACTGGTCCTGTTGTAAGCTTACACTACTGGTACTGTTGTAAGCTTACACTACTGGTACTGTTGTAAGCTTACACTACTGGTACTGTTGTAAGCTTACACTACTGGTACTGTTGTAAGCTTACACTACTGGTACTGTTGTAAGCTTACACTTTCCATTCCCCGGTTCTGTTGACGGAACTGGTAATTTTGCACTGTACCATCGCTCTCTCCCTCCTCCCCTCTCCCGGTACAGCTGTCCAACGCCCTCTTTCTTCTCCGGTACAGCTGTCCAGCGCCCTCTTTCTTCTCCGGTACAGCTGTCCAACCCCCCCTGTCTGTCTGTCTGTCTGTCTGTCTGTCTGTCTGTCTGTCTGTCTGTCTGTCTGTCTGTCTGTCTGTCTGTCTGTCTGTCTGTCTGCCTGTCTCTGTCTCTGTCTCTGTCTCTGTCTCTGTCTCTGTCTCTGTCTCTGTCTCTCTCTCTCTCTCTCTCTCTCTCTCTCTCTCTCTCTCTCTCTCTCTCTCTCTCTCTCTCTCTCTCTCTCTCTCTCTCTCTCTCTCTCTCTCTCTCTCTCTCTCTCTCTCTCTCTCTCTCTCTCTCTCTCTCTCTCTCTCTCTCTCTCTCTCTCTCTCTCTCTCTCTCTCTCTCTCTCTCTCTCTCTCTCTCTCTCTCCTCCTCCTCCCGGTAGAGCTGTTCAACACTCTCTCTCTTCCCCGGTACAGCTGTCCAACCCTCTCTCGCCCGGTACAGATGTCGAAGCCAGTAGCGTTCCAGGTGATCGCCAACGCTGACGTGAGTGTGGACACGTTCTTCTTGATGAGCGGCCTGCTGGTGAGCACGGGCCTCCTGCGCCTGGTGGCCACCTCCGGGACCTTCAACGCTCCCTACTACTACATCCACAGGATAGTCAGGTTAGTGCCAGGGAGGCAGGAGGGGAGTATAAAGGGAGGAGTGTGATGGAACAAGAAGGAAGGAAGTAACGTTGACTGGTAGACGTGACCGGCATCATAATGTTGCAGGAAAATGAGATAAGTCAAGAAATCAACAGAGAACTAACGAGTTTTAAAATTAAGTTGGGCAATATTACTTTAGTGTTTTTTGTTTAGAGTAAGATCATACAAGTACCAGTGCCAGGAGGGGAAAGGCAGCTGACGGAATAAAGGCACTCTCTCATGCCCTCAAGTGTGACAGTGGTTCCTGGTACAGACGTGGGTAGGAGTGGGTGGTGTACCTGCTGGTGTAGTGGTGTGTTCACTCACACGCCAGGAGTGGGTGGTGTACCTGCTGGTGTAGTGGTGTGTTCACTCACACGCCAGGAGTGGGTGACGCTGCTCGCTAAACTCGACCTTGCCGGAGCAGTAAGTGCTCCACACTCAAGAACAAGCTTGGACCAGATTCACGAAAGCACTTACGCAAGCACTTACGAACGTGTACATCATTCCTCAATCTTTGACGGCTTTGGTTACATTTATTAAACAGTTTACAAGCATGAAAACTTGCCAATCAACTGTTGTTATTGTTATAAACAGCCTGCTGGTGCTCCGGAGCCCATTAACTGTTTAATAATTGGAAACAAAGCCGCCAAAGATTGAGAAAAGATGTGCAGGTTCGTAAGTGCTTGCGTAAGTGCTTTCGTGAACCTGGCCCAAGGTCACAGTCATCACAGATTACTAGTGTTGCACCAAGCACCAAGATTATCACTGCATATCACCAACTTGAGACGGAGCGATGATTAGGCCGCTCTTGTCTTCTCTCGTAATTAGTGTGGCCCGTGAGTGGTATCCCAGCAATCTTGTCAATATCTCAACGTTGCCCACCTTTGGTCCTAATATCGGAGACAACACAATGGGTAGACAGGGCAGATAAGGGTTGACAGGGTAGACAGGGTAGACAGGGTAGTTAGGGCAGACAGGATTGACAGGAGGGCTTACAAGAGGACTCGTGGTAGGACAGCGTTCTCGACAGTGTAAATATGGCAGAGAAAGATAATAATAGAACACATATTTTTTTATATTTTAAGGTCGATCTATCTCTCCAAAGAGAGAGAGAGAGAGAGAGAGAGAGAGAGAGAGAGAGAGAGAGAGAGAGAGAGAGAGAGAGGAGAGAGAGAGATGAGAGAGAGAGAGAGAGAGGGAGGGAGAGAGAGAGAGAGAGAGAGAGAGAGAGAGAGGGAGAGAGAGAGGGAGGGAGAGAGGGAGAGAGAGAGAGAGAGGGATGGAGAAAGGGAGGGAGAAAGGGAGAGAGAGAGAGAGAGAGAGAGAGAGAGAGAGAGAGAGAGAGAGAGAGAGAGAGAGAGAGAGAGAGAGAGAGAGAGAGAGAGAGAGAGAGAGAGAGAGAGACAGACAGACAGAGAGAGACCAGCTCACTAACCTTCTCCACCCCAACAGACTACTGCCGCCCATTGCTCTGACGGTGTTGGTGGTGGCCACCGTGTCTGGCCTGTTCGTGGAGGGTCCGGCGTCGCAGGGTTACACCACCTACTACCTGAAGGGGTGTAGACACTCCTGGTGGATGGACCTCACCTTCACAAGCAACCTTTTCTTTCCCTATCTTGTGAAGATGGGCAAGACCGACGAGGGTTCCACCGTCAGTACCTCCCGTAAAGTGTTTCACTGTTAACCCCTGAAGTGCGCCACCGTTCCTTCATGATCCGGGCACTGTGGCACGACAGGGCACTGCTTCTTCATGGCCCTGGGTAGAGTGGGACGACAGGGTACTGCTTCTTCATGGCCCTGGGTAGAGTGGGTCGACAGGGTACTGCTTCTTCATGACCCTGGGTAGAGTGGGACGACAGGGCACTGCTTCTTCATGGCCCTGGGTAGAGTGGGGCGACAGGGTACTGCTTCTTCATGGCCCTGGGTAGAGTGGGGCGACAGGGTACTGCTTCTTCATGGCCCTGGGTAGAGTGGGACGACAGGGTACTGCTTCTTCATGGCCCTGGGTAGAGTGGGACGACAGGGTACTGCTTCTTCATGGCCCTGGGTAGGGTGGGACGACTGGGTACTGCTTCTTCATGGCCCTGGGTAGAGTGGGACGACAGGGTACTGCTTCTTCATGGCCCTGGGTAGGGTGGGACGACAGGGTACTGCTTCTTCATGGCCCTGGGTAGGGTGGGACGACAGGGTACTGCTTCTTCATGGCCCTGGGTAGAGTGGGACGACAGGGTACTGCTTCTTCATGGCCCTGGGTAGAGTGG
>NC_091236.1:5591915-5754415 GCF_040958095.1 Procambarus clarkii | reverse complement strand
GGCAGGGAAGATACAAACAAAGACACATCGAGTTGCGTTTTGCTACTCTAACGTAGGTTATTTAGTTCAATTTTGACCTCTGGTTTCCACTGAAGAACCCAGGGTCGAAACAGAAGCCATTATATTAAATGACCGGCAACAAAAAATGGGAGTCCCTAGAGCAGAGAGTCTAGTAGGCACAATCAGGTAAGTACATGAGCTGGAGAAAAGAAGGAATAGAGCAGACATGATAGCGGCATACACGATTCTAGAGGGGATTAGCTAAGTAGGCAAAGAAACACTGTTGATGGAGAGGAACATCAGAGTGAGGGGGACAGAGTTGGAAACGCAAATAATTTATTGAGATGTAAGGACGAATTTCTTCAGCGTAAAGATCATAAATAGATGGAATCAGTTCGATGAAAAAGTTGTCGAAGCTTTCTCAGTACCCAGCTTTAAAGGTTAATGATAAGATACTAGTAAATTGACAATTAAAACTACTATTGACCAAAATGCAGAGTTTGAGAGCTGATGCTCGACCTTGTGGGCTCATTTAGGTGAGTGCACCATCTAGGAGCACTCCACCACACACACACACCCACACACACGCACACACACCCAGACCCATCCACACACACACACACACACACACACACACACACACACACACACACACACACACACACACACACACACACACACACACACACACACACACACACACACACACACACACACACACACACACTGTGAGTGCAGCCTGGGGAAGAGTGTCAGTGACTGGAGGCGGTGCATGTTACAGTGGCAGGTGGTGGTGGGGTGGGTGAGTGCCGTGGTGGTGGCCCTGGCAGTGCTGCTCGGCATCGCCAGGTACAACTACGTCGGCACCCCCAGCACCGTCCCTCAGATGTCCCTGCTGGAGGCCGTCTTCTACGGAGGAGTGCACCGGACGGCGTGGGCCGCGGCCGTGGCCTGGGTCATCCTGGCCTGCCACTGGGGCTACGGAGGTGAGTGGGGGCCACTGCTGGGGGCTATACTCATCACCTGGGCACTACTGAGCTGAGGTGGGGGTTACTGAGGGCTACTGAGGTGAGGTGGGAGCTACTGGGGGCTACTGAGGTGAGGTGGGGTCTACTGGGGGCTACTGAGGTGAGGTGGGAGCTACTGAGGTGAGGTGGGAGCTACTGAGGTGAGGTAGGGGCTACTGAGGTGAGGTGGGGCTACTGGGGACTACTGAGGTGAGGTGGGAGCTACTGAGTTGAGGTGGGGGCTACTGAGGTGAGGTGGGAGCTACTGGGGGCTACTGAGGTGAAGTTGGGGCTACTGAGGTGAGGTGGGGCTACTGGGGGCTACTGAGGTGAGGTGGGGGCTACTGGGGACTACTGAGGTGAGGTGGGGCTACTGAGGTGAGGTGGGGGCTACTGGGGACTACTGTGGTGAGGTGGGAGCTACTAAGGACTACTGAGGTGAGGTGGGGGCTACTGAGGTGAGGTGGGGCTACTGAGGTGAGGTGGGGCTACTGAGGTGAGGTGGGGTCTACTAGGGGCTACTGAGGTGAGGTGGGGGCTACTGAGGTGAGGTGGGAGCTACTGGGGACTACCTAGGTGAGGTGGGGGCTACTGAGGTGAGGTGGGGCTACTGAGGTGAGGTGGGGCTACTGAGATGAGGTGGGGTCTACTGGGGGGCTACTGAGGTGAGGTGGGGGCTACTGAGGTGAGGTGGGAGCTACTGGGGACTACCGAGGTGAGGTGGGGGCTACTGGGGACCACATAGTGAAGACGGAGGTAGAGCAGCCCCCTACAGATGAGCTAGGAACACAGCGGTGAGCAGCTGCGGTTATGGACGCCGGAGGTAGTGGCTTCACGCTTCTCTTTCTCACATCTTACCACCTTCCCTACCATTACTGCCACTACTAGAACCATTAATTAATACTACCACTAAAACTACTACCACCACCACCACTACCATTACTATCACCATTACCACCTCCTTTACTAATTCAACTGCTCTGCTATTTCCTCTCCCCCCCCCAGGGCCGGTAAATTGGGTGTTGTCCCATCCATGCTGGCAGCCTCTGAGTAGACTCACCTACTGCGTCTATCTCACCTCTCTACCCCTGCAGTTTATGCTTCTCTACTCCACGCAGCGACCAACCTACTACACCCACATCGCCAAGGTAACTTGGGTAACAAGGTAACTTCTTAAATTACATCATTATGGAGTCAGAGGACACTCCCTGCAATACCTCAAATCTTACCTTACTGACAGCTCCAGTATGTTTCTGTGAATAATTCAATTTCTCCCACCCTACATGGGTGTTTCTCAGGGCAGCATACTTGGCCCTCTCCTCTTTCTCATCTACATTAATGACCTTCCAAATGCCTCCCAACACCTCAAACCAATTCTATTTGCTGACGACACAACCTTCATTTACTCCAGTCCTGACCCCCTTGCTCTAAATGTCACAGTGAATACTGAGCTAAATAAAGTCCATCTTTGGCTAACTGCTAACAAACTCACCCTCAACATTGACAAAACTTTCTATATTTTGTTTGCCAATAAATCCTCAAATCAAATAAATCTCAGGATAAACAATACCCAAATTTGTAACAAAATAGATGGCAAATTCCGTGGCGTTCTCATTGACCACAGCTGAATTTCCAGGGGGACACATTCTAAATATATCAAAAAAAGTTAAAAAAACTGTTGGTATTCTTTCTAAGATCAGATATTATGTACCCTCGCCCTGCCCTGGTGACGCTCTATTACTCCCTCATCTATCCTTATCTCAAGTATGGTATTTGTGCTTGGGGTTCTACTACCCAAAATCATTTACGTCCTCTAATTACTCAACACAAAGCTGCTATTAGGACAATATCCAACTCTGGCCCCAGACCATCACTCAGTACCCCTACTCAAATCTCTGAATATGTTAGATATTAAGTCACTGCACATCCTCTCATGTGTATTATATATATATATATATATATATATATATATATATATATATACTATATATATATATAACTGAAAACTCACGGAGTTTCAGTTGCATATTGTCCTGGGACCATTCAGGCTTGTTCGCATTTATATATATATATATATATATATATATATAATATATATATATAGATTATATATATATATATATATATATATAACGCTGAACTGTAATGCCAATCCTGACCTTAAAAGCTTCATTGAAGGTTGTAACAGAACCCATAAGCACCACACCAGAAATAAATACAGTTTTGATATTCCAAGAGTACGACTTAATCAAACTAGAAATGCTCTACTAAATCAAGGGGCCCAGAATGTGGAATGACCTTCCCACCATGTTAAAGACTGTACCTCTCTCAACCCAGTTTAAGATAAAAACGAAGCACTACCTAATTAACTCCCTGTAACCTACCTTATCCCTATACCAGTTTAAGATAAAAACGAAGCACTACCTAATTAACTCCCTGTAACCTACCTTATCCCTATAATGTCGACCCATGTCTGTTATTTTTAAACAATGCTGTTTGTCGACCAAATTGTATTTTTGCTGTTTTCTGTCATGTTCCCCCTTTTTTATTTTTATATTTTCTCAACACATTTTATACTTTAATCTCAATTAGTATTAAGTTTTAGTCCTTAGTGTTTTTCTTGTCCGAAACGCTTTGCGTAATAGTGGCTTTAGGCATTGTATGTACTAGCTCTATCTATAAATTCAGCAATATTTGTATCACCCCTTGTATGTATGTACTTTACCTGAATAAACATTTGAATCTGAATTTGATTTTTTTTGGGGTGTGACAGCTTGGGTGTAGGGCTCGTGTTGTCAGGTAGTTTGTTCTTTTGTTTGGTAATGTGTTGTGGTGCTGTCTTGTAGAGCTGTGTTGTCTGATATCTGTTGTGATGTAGTGCGTTTAGAGTGAGGTAGCGTGCCACTCTCAAGATCTCAGACCTTTATTATCGTTTATGGTCCTGGAATCATTGAGACCAGTACAGCGGCTCACCGAGACCATGGTATTTGATAGGCTACTGAAGGCAAAGCTCGTTTGTTAAGGGTAACAATAAGGCCGGGGCCGGGTGTGGTATCCACGGGGAGAGTCATGAGCATCCACCGCCACTCTGCAAATTTGTGTTCCGTCAAATATTAATACTTGTGTGGCGTTGCAGGTGCAGGAGGCGTGCGGGACACTGCTGCTGGCTCTGGCCGCCGCCGTCTTCGTCACCCTCGTCGCAGAGTCTCCCATCCTCCGCCTCGAGAAACTCCTCCTTCACTCCTCAGGTGAGACTCCAACCACTAGGCCTCTCAGTATACTAGGAGCCACGGTCTCCATGCTAGACTATGCATCTCGTGCAACCTCATTAGCAAAAATATGGGAGGCTATGTTACCACTCATTTCTTGTAGGCTTATTCCGGCACCTTGGCCATGGCACATAGCTGACAGCGTCGCTGTAACATCACACAAATGTTCCGGACAATCGGCCTGATGTATGGAATTGACATTCACTATTCCAGACCGTCTCGCACTGCCTCAGTGTTTGCAAGAATGTGCTCAAGCCTAGCCTCTCCCTTGGATGTGTCCCAAAGCGTACAGATAATGGTAACTCGGCCACTGTAGGATCAATTAAACAATAAGGGAGGGACAGAGACACACAAAATTTATAAAATGTAATATATTTAAAGAAAAGCAGACTACACATTACGTTAGTAGCCTCTTCTCAGCAGTTGAATTTAATTAAGAGCGCACAAGGCTCTGAACTCTCTAAGCTGCCTGGGCCCTTTTAGCTCAAATTCTTACGTTTATTTCAAGCACTTTTTGTGTGCCACATACACCGGTGCTTTATTGTATACACCATACTCGTCCTGTGAGTGGTAGTCTATTGTATACACCATACTCGTCCTGTGAGTGGTAGTCTATTGTACACACCATACTCGTCCTGTGAGTGGTAGTCTATTGTACACACCATACTCGTCCTGTGAGTGGTAGTCTATTGTACACACCATACTCGTCCTGTGAGTGGTAGTCTATTGTACACACCATACTCATCCTGTGAGTGGTAGTCTATTGTACACACCATACTCATCCTGTGAGCGGTAGTCTATTGTATACACCATACTCTTCCTGTGAGTGGTAGTCTATTGTACACACCATACTCTTCCTGTGAGTGGTAGTCTATTGTACACACCATACTCTTCCTGTGAGTGGTAGTCTATTGTACACACCATACTCTTCCTGTGAGTGGTAGTCTATTGTACACACCATACTCGTCCTGTGAGTGGTAGTCTATTGTACACACCATACTCTTCCTGTGAGTGGTAGTCTATTGTACACACCATACTCGTCCTGTGAGTGGTAGTCTATTGTACACACCATACTCATCCTGTGAGCGGTAGTCTATTGTACACACCATACTCGTCCTGTGAGTGGTAGTCTATTGTATACACCATACTCATCCTGTGAGCGGTAGTCTATTGTACACACCATACTCGTCCTGTGAGTGGTAGTCTATTGTACACACCATACTCGTCCTGTGAGTGGTAGTCTATTGTACACACCATACTCGTCCTGTGAGTGGTAGTCTATTGTACACACCATACTCGTCCTGTGAGTGGTAGTCTATTGTACACACCATACTCGTCCTGTGAGTGGTAGTCTATTGTGCTCCCCATAATCTTCCTGTGAGCGGTAGCGCACAAAGGATGACACAAAAGGTCTTAATCAAACCTCAGTGGACATTTTTACATTAAGAATTTCATCTAACCTGCACACCTTATAATTATAATGTCAGCTAGTTACAAACTTTTTCATTACAATGTCTTTGTATTACATAAAATATTATACGTGATGATAGGTCTTTTGGTAATACATACAATATTTTAGATATGTGAAATTATAGGATCATAGAAGAGGTACTGTTTATTATTAATAGTCTTCACACTACACAGACTATTCATAATCCCATATATGTCATTTATCTACTAGAAGCTAAATATGGATACAATCCATATATGGATATAGATTTCAGATATTGATTTTCAGATATCATCTGTAATACGATAGTTTGTCGCTTCATGCACGAGGAACACCACCGCCCGGGTCAGGTCCAGGGCGCGGGGGCAGCAGGCAACGAAGAGTTATTGACAAATTACAGTGCTTTATACTTCTTATGAAGTGGACCTGTTGCTTAATTACTAAATAATTAATTAAATTAAATTAATTATTGTTCTCTCTGTAACCTTTTCTACTTCCGCTCGAGGGATGGGTGTAGGGTTCATAATTAATGAACTAAATATAAAATCTCTCTCTCTCTCTCTCTCTCTCTCTCTCTCTCTCTCTCTCTCTCTCTCTCTCTCTCTCTCTCTCTCTCTCTCTCTCTCTCTCTCTCTGTCTCTCTCTCTGTCTCTCTCTCTCTCTGTCTCTCTCTCTCTCTCTCTCTCTCTCTCTCTCTCTCTCTCTCTCTCTCTCTCTCTCTCTCTCTCTCTCTCTCTCTCTCTGTCTCTCTCTGTCTCTCTCTCTCTCTCTCTCTCTCTCTCTCTCTCTCTCTCTCTCTCTCTCTCTCTCTCTCTCTCTCTCTCTCTCTCTCTCTCTCTCTCTCTCTCTTCCTCCCCTTCAGGCGCACGAAAAGAACCAGAGGAGGCGGTAGCTGATAGAGAGGTGATGGAGGAGGCAAGAGAATCTCAGCTCGACCTCCGAGACGTCAAGGTTGACCTCCATGATGACCTCCGGAACTAGAGGACACTAAGTTTTGTATTTATTAAATATATGAACATATAACTTATTTAATTATCCTTAAATAAATAATAACTACAATTATTATTATTATTACAACCACTACCACCACCACCACCACCATTACTAACACCACACCCCTCCGTGGTGTCGCCTTGCCGTGGTGAGGGGCTCACGTACATTTCCCCGGGACCGGTGAGGGTTGCCTTTACCCCTCTCCTGCTTCTCTTTGGGTGGTGTACATGCAGAAGGGCACCACGTAGGGGCCTTGTGAGCCATCGGACCACCCACTGGAGGTGTCGCCTGTGAGGAGCTGCCCTGAGTGGATGGCTGGATATCAGGGCTGGGGCGATAGGGGGAATGGCGTCTTAGCACCAGTGTGGGAGAATGGATGATGTAGTAAGGCTTCCCTGTTGAAAAGGTGGAGCACCGCTGGGGACGACGCACCCTTCCTGCACTGGCCCGCGCTCGGCCTCCCGGACTGCCCTGGTAGGTGGTATGTATCCCTTGGTTCCAGACCCCAAACTTTTAGAACGACTGATGCATGGCTGACGACACGACTTCTCTTACCCAGGCTCAAGGGGTGGGCGACCAGGGAGTTGGACTTGGTTGTCAGAGGCTATTGGAGGCGCATGCTGTATAGGAAAATTGTATAGGTCATGGTGGTCCTGGGTTCGATCCCAGGCGCCGGCGAGAAACAATGGGCAGAGTTTCTTTCACCCTATGCCCCTGTTACCTAGCAGTAAAATAGGTACCTGGGTGTTAGTCAGTTGTCACGGGCTGCTTCCTGGGGGTGGAGGCCTGGTCGAGGACCGGGCCGCGGGGACACTAAAAGTCCCGAAATCATCTCAAGATAACATCAAGATGGGAGCTCGTCCCCCATTACCACCCCCTGGCTATGACAACCCCTTGGAACCAAATCTTAAACAACAACTTCACAAGGAAGGTTGCAAAGCACTGGCTAAAAACTGCAGACCGAAACGTCGTCATGTCTTCATTTTCTGACGTGTGGTTTGATCATCAACATACTGGAGCGATATGGCAAGAAATGTCGAATAGAACCAGTGAAGAGCAGAGGTGCCATGGGCACAGATAGAGAACACTATAAATATTAGATGTCCACAACTGTTCAATATCCTATCAACAATCATAATAAATATTGCCGGAACAAACGTGGACTTCTCCAAGGAAAAAATAGAAACGTTCCGGCAAGAAGTGCCGGGCCAATATGGTTCAAGTGGACATGTGAGGCTGCGGGCTACTCCAAGCAACAGTTTGTTGGACGAATTTATCATAAGTGGGCTTGACTTTAGGCTACTGTATTTGGAGTAGAAGAATTCCTAAAACCCATTCCAGGTACGATTATAGTCATTATTACCAGCATTACCTCACGGTGATGATTGGAAGAGCTTAGGTTTTACCTATGTACTCTCTCCTCCCTGCCACCGTGCTCCGTCCTCCCAGCCACCCTGGAGTGTGAGGGAGAGCAGCGGCCGCAGTGTTGCGTCAGCCGGTTGGGGAGGAGGGTGTGCGGCTTGGCTCTCTCCCTCCCTCATTCTGCTCCCGTCGTGAGTGATTCCACTCGTGCTTCAGCTTCACCCTCGTACCAAGTGCTTCACTCATTTGCTGCTTTTGTCTATTCTGGAGTGAAATTTCCACCGCTACACTGTCCTTAGTGTTACCATTGGAATTGTGACACACATGGTAGGAATGGTCTGGTTCCCAGATGGTGTAGAACTCTTTCTCTGACACATTGACATACCTTGCAGTGTACCATCCTGCTATATTATCCAGATGGTTTATACATCCTGGTGTATTGGCCTAGAGGTTTAAACTTCCCTGGTGTATTGACCTAGAGGTTTAAACTTCCCTGGTGTATTGACCAAGATGTTTATACATCCTGGTGTATTGGCCTAAAGGTTTAAACACCCTGGTGTATTGATCTAAAGGTTTAAACACCCTGGTGTATTGGCCTAAAGGTTTAAACACCCTGGTGTATTGGCCTAAAGGTTAAACACCCTGGTGTATTGGCCTAAAGGTTTAAACACCCTGGTGTATTGGCCTAAAGGTTTAAACACCCTGGTGTATTGATCTAAAGGTTTAAACACCCTGGTGTATTGATCTAAAGGTTTAAACACCCTGGTGTATTGATCTAAAGGTTTAAACACCCTGGTGTATTGACCTAAAGGTTTAAACACCCTGGTGTATTGATCTAAAGGTTTAAACACCCTGGTGTATTGACCTAAAGGTTTAAACACCCTGGTGTATTGACCTAAAGGTTTAAACACCCTGGTGTATTGACCTAAAGGTTTAAACACCCTGGTGTATTGACCTAAAGGTTTAAACACCCTGGTGTATTGGCCTAAAGGTTTAAACACCCTGGTGTATTGATCTAAAGGTTTAAACATCCTGGTGTATTGACCTAAAGGTTTAAACATCCTGGTATATTGTTCTGGTGGTTTAAGCACTGGCATATTGTCTAGATGGTTTAAACATCGTAATATAAAATATTAGCTACCTTACTCAAGTATTTTGAAATCAAAATATTATTTGAAATTATGCGTAAAGAAGATTTTGTTTGCAAGACTTTTGTTTGCCTTAACAAACTAACCAAGAGAGGGGGGGTGGGGGGGGGGGCTGATCCGGTCGTAGCTGGGAAACAGTGAACTGCTCTAATTGGACAGGAATTACAAGCGATGGAGCTGCAATATTGCACAAGGAAATAGTAAGAATTGTGACAAAAGCATTACACGGAGCAGGTAATGCTATTACTGGGAATCGCTTGACTTATGTTCCCTGAAGATTGGCCTCCAAAGTGTTCATGGTAGTTTAGTACGGCGCTGAAGGAGGCATGAAAGTGGTTAATAGCATTACAGGAAGCTCTTTGTTCACTTCATTGTTTGAGAGTGTTGATTACAAATGTGGGGTTCATTCCCTGTGCTTGTATTGCACAAGGGCTCGGTGTCTCATGGACCAGCCCGTCCTCCAAACAAAGATCCAAAAGTGGTTTCATCCACCCGCCAAACCCCCTGTTTATGAATGAAAAACGGTTTACACACGACTCACAACTGCTGACGTTCGAACATATCCGGAACAAGTGCTTCACTGACGAATTTTGTTCGAATCATAACGCTGTAAATGCTTCACCCACGTGCTACAAATACAAATAATCCCCAACAGAACCTAAACACCAAACCTAACCTATCCTATGCATATATATACACAATATGCTAATATGTTATAATATTAATTTATACTTGAGAAAATTCCCGTTTTGAATGAACAGCATATGTTAAAATTTATGAATGCGTCTGTGGGGTTGACCGCTGGATGTAATGGACTTGAGTCGAGGACGGGTTGTGTATTGACAAATTGAAAATGAATCCATCATATATTTTCATGTTCAAATGAACCTTATATAAATCTACAAGGAGCAAGGGTCCCAGTGAGGCAGGTTGCACAAAAGGACACAAGCTCTGCAGTTGCATCATTCCACCTTTTTCTCTCCAAGTTTTGATTACTATTTCCCTGAAGAAAAGTTTGAAGTTTGAATGGGACCCCCGGCGTGAAACTGGCAACCCGTCGTCGTCTCATGGCCATTCCATCCAGCGGTCGACCCCACGGACGCATTCATAACTTTTTACATGCTGTTCATTCAAAACGGGAATGTTCTCAAATATAAATTAATATTATAATATATTAGCATATTGTGCATATATAGGCATAGGTTAGGTTAGGTGTTTAGGTTCTGTTGGCGATTATTTGTATTTGTAATACGTGGGTGAAGCATTTACAGCGTTGTGATTCGAACAAACTTCGTCAGTGAAGCACTTGTTTCGGATATGTTCGAACGTCAGCAGTTCTGAGTCGTGTGTAAACCGTTTTTCATTCATAAACAGCTGGGGTTTGGCGGGTGGATGGAATTACTTTTGGGTCTTTGTTGGGAGGACGGGCTGGTAACTGGACGTGTCTGGGGCCCGGAGTCCACCGCCCGACCCAAACAAATAACTTGAACAAAACAATCAACCATTAAACTTCCAAACTTGCATGTTTAAAAGTCCCCAACTGCCGCCTCACCATTCATTATACACTAGTCACAATCTCTTTCTTCTTGTGGTTTTTTACATATATTTCCTTTCTCTTACACTCAGAATGTGTACTTCTCACACTACATCACCCTGGCAGCCTCCTCCCGTCACCCTGGCAGCCTCCTCCCGTCACCCTGGCAGCCTCCTCCCATCACCAGCTGTCATACACACTACCATCACCCTGGTGGCCTCCACCCGTCACCAGCTGTCTACTTTATATGCAAATTAAAATCATAATTTCATAGAGACTCTTCACGATAATCACTGAGAACGGAGCAGTTTAAACTTATCTTGTTTGACTCAGTTTGGAAGTTTGGCGGAGGTGAGATGCTATCTTGCCAGCCAGGCAGGATAACAGGCTGGCGGGATGGTGTAGGGCAGCCAGCCTCTACTGAGGAGCCGTGACTTCTTCACCATTCCTTGTGAGGGGAGGAAGAGAGAGAGAGACAGAGAGAGACAGAGAGAGACAGAGAGAGAGAGAGAGAGAGACAGAGACAGACAGAGAGAGAGAGAACTGTTGTTTACCCAGCAGAGAACGGGCACCTGGCTGAGAGATGTCCTACTTTTCTCAATCACTTGAGAGAAGTGATTTTCTTAAACGATTTTGCGGGTCGTATTCCGTGGAAAATTAAGAATAAACAATTGCCCGAAATGCCATTGCGTGCTTGTGGCTGTACAAGAATGTAAGAATTCTTGTATATAGAGAGAGAGAGGGAGAGGGAGAGAGAGAGAGAGGGAGAGAGAGAGAGGGAGAGGGAGAGAGAGAGAGAGAGAGAGAGAGAGAGAGAGAGAGAGGAGGGGGGGGAGGGGGGGAGAGGTCAATCGTTAACTTTAAGCACCCAGCTAGGTCGTCATGTGATGGGCCGGGGTTGGCCTCAGCCCACACATCTCTCCCTCCCTCCTTCCTACCTTTAACTTTTATTGACTTACTCCTCTGCCTCCTCTCCTCTACCCTTTCTTTATCCTAACTTTCTCCACCTCCTCTTTCCTTGCTCTCTTCTACTTCTTTCATCGCATCGTTTTCTTCCGCCTCTCCTCCCTATCCTTCACTTGATATGTTGACCAACATACTATTTATTTATTTATTTATTTATTTATTTATTTATTTATTTATTTATTTATATACAAGAAGGTACATTGGGTTTGTGAGAATACATAGCATAGTATTTACAATCTTGTAAAGCCACTAATACGCGCAGCGTTTCGCGCAGGTCCTTAATCTAACAGATAATTTTAAGTAGGTAAATTCTAGCAGAATTAATAAAATGATAACAGATACATTGCAAGAAAAAAATGAGATGAGAGAGATTAGTAAGTATATTAAAGCACATTGGTATATTAAAGCTCTGATTGATTACATTGACAGCTTGATTGGTAATTTAAACAAGATTAATAGACACCATACAGCAGATTAATAGCATATATAAGAAGACAGCAATGATCACAATGGTAAAGATGTTCAGATTGGGTACATAAAGATTGGGAGATTGGGTAGCAATAGATACAGTGCAATTTTAAAGCAACAAGGTAAAAAACTATAAAGATGAAATTAGATACTTTTTAGTTTTGTTTTTGAATGATGCAAAAGTTGGACAGCTTTTCAATTCATTAGGGAGGGAGTTCCATAGACTGGGTCCCTTTATTTGCATAGAGTGTTTACACAGATTAAGTTTGACCCTGGGGATATCAAAGAGATATTTATTTCTGGTGTAGTGATAATGGGTCCTATTACATCTGTCCAGGGAGAGTTTCAGAGCATGGTTTGCATTTAAAAATAGGGTTTTGTAAATGTAGTTGACACGAGAGAATGTGTGGAGGGAGTTAATATTTAGCAAGTTAATGGATTTAAACAATGGAGCTGAGTGTTGTCTGAAAGAAGAATTTGTTATTATTCTGATAGCAGATTTTTGCACCTGAAAAAGCAAAAGCACATATTTTGCACCCGCAAGATAACGTAAACTTTTAAGGGTTGATAAATGTTAATCTTCTTGTTTGAGGAGCTGTTCACTTGAGACATTTAAGCAAGTCCCAGCTGTGTCTGGGTACAAGTG
The DNA here is from genome assembly GCF_040958095.1 of Procambarus clarkii. Classification (NCBI taxonomy): domain Eukaryota; kingdom Metazoa; phylum Arthropoda; class Malacostraca; order Decapoda; family Cambaridae; genus Procambarus; species Procambarus clarkii. The sequence goes on along the minus strand of NC_091236.1, from coordinate 5,741,572 downwards.
ACAGGATGAACAACCCAGCGGGTTTTCTTCCTATTGGGGAGTGTTGTACATTCTGCTATGGCGGTATGTTCACTCACAAGATGAGTGGCGCTGCCCAATAAACTCGCCCCTCGGGGCAAATCAAATCAATCACAGCTCTCACAACACCACTCTCTGAGGCTCTTGTTGCGGTACGTGGCCACACAGCTCTCACAACACCACTCACGGAGGCTTTTGGCGCGGTACGTGGCCACACAGCTCTCACAACACCACTCACGGAGGCTCTTGACGCGGTTCGTGGCCACACAGCTCTCATAACACCACTCACGGAGGCTCTTGACGCGGTACGTGGCCACACAGCTCTCACAACACCACTCACGGAGGCTCTTGACGCGGTACGTGGCCACACAGCTCTCATAACACCACTCACGGAGGCTCTTGGAGCGGTACGTGGCCACACAGCTCTCAAAACACCACTCACGGAGGCTTTTGGCGCGGTACGTGGCTACACAGCTCTCATAACACCACTCACGGAGGCTCTTGGCAATTTCCGTTATTCGTCATTATAACTAACAGTGGGATTGTCCATATCCCAGGTCAGTGTTTGTAGAATAATAACTTAGAGTGTCACTTGATAATTAGTGCTTCAGTTGAGTATGGCCGAGATTGGCCTCACAAGTGGAGCTTAATTTCTGGGCTAGGCTTCGGCGCCTCATGTTCCTAAGGGAAAATATCATTTAAGTTCACAGGGACATGCGAATCCCTCGTTAATTAGACGACTAAGATCTACAAATGTTCATTAATTATCATTTGTCATACATTTGTCCCCAGCTGTTCCGGTTCGTTACTAATTAATTGCATTCACTGAGGCAGGGAACACAAATTATGGGTAGGAAGTCTGGCAATTCATTAGTGTGGTTTTTACATGTTTTTATCGGCTTTTAAATTATATCACTAATTCCTCATTTATATCTTGCTGATTGTATTAATTAATACTTCCCTCTTGATTTAAAATACCTTTTGTACAATATACTGAGACACACTGAGATTAGTACACTGTGGCGGACCTTCAGTGTACTCTGGTACTGTAGTACACTGTGGCAGACCTTCAGTGTACTCTGGTACTGTAGTACACTGTGGCAGACCTTCAGTGTACTCTGGTACTGTAGTACACTGTGGCAGACCTTCAGTGTACTCTGGTACTGTAGTACACTGTGGCAGACCTTCAGTGTACTCTGGTACTGTAGTACACTGTGGCAGACCTTCAGTGTACTCTAGTACTCCTTCAGTGTACTCTAGTACTGTAGTACACTGAGACTGACGTTCACAGCTTCATCAAAATAACAATTATTTGCGGCTCGACCAATAATATGTTAAGTTATGCCAGGAAGGTCCACATGTGCTGTTATACCGTGATATGTGTACTGAAACATGTTGAATTTAAACAATATTAACAATTAAAAGACTTTACAGAATGTTAATAATTTAAACAATCTGGAAAATGATTGGTTTATATCTCGTGAATTACCACGTTTAAGACGAGGAGAAACAGTGAGTGACCTCGTGTGACCTCCAGCTCTTATCATGACCCAGCAGACTGGTTGACCCTGAGTGACGTCTCCCCTGATGGCGGCCACCGACACCCTCAACCTGACCCCCACCGTGACCTTGGAGGACGTGGGGGAGGACCTGGCCAATCAGAGCACGTTGACGACGTGGTCGCAGCAGACGGTGGAGGCCGGGGTGGCGGCGGAGGTGACGGCGGTGGTGGTGCTGGTGGTGGGGGTGGTGGGGAACGTGGTGGTGATGGGGGTGTTCCTGGGGCGGCCATGTGGGCGCACCCCCATGCAGGTTGACCGTGTCGTGGGGCTCCTGGCACTGATGGGACTGCTCACCACCCTCGCCTCCGTCCCCTTCCACATCGCATCCTTCCTCACAGGTCAGTCATCTATTGGTATTTAGGCCTCAGGTTAGGTTGCCCAACACCTTGTCTTCCCTAGAATATGATCTGCCAGTCGTTTTACACCCAGGTTCCCACCTCCTGCTTGGCACTGACGGGAGAAGGGAGGAACAGTCCCCACTCATGTAGCCCGGTCTCTTCAACAAATGCCAAGTAATTAATTATAAACTCTAAGACAGTTTAAAATTTATCTGGATTTGAGCCGCTGTTACCGCGAGAGTAACTGAGTGAGCACTTACATTTAATTCCTTCTCCGGATCCCTTCGGCGGGAGGGACAGACTGTTTAGTCCAACCCGTCCTCAGACCTATCAGCCCGCCTTCATAAGTAAAGGTCAAAGTCCATTCCATGCACCCGCCAAACCCCCGTATTTATAGAACCCATCCTCAGACCAAGTCCATTCTATCCAGCAGTCGACCCCAAAAACGCATTCAGCAATTTTAACATTCTGGTAATTCAAAACAGAACTTTTCTAAAATATAAATTAATATTATTATATATTAGCATAATGTGCGTATTTAGGCATTGGTTAGGTTAGGTGTTTAGGTTCTGTTGGCGATTATTTCAACCCGTCCTCGACTCAAGTCCATTCCATCCAGCGGTCGACCCCACAGACGCATTCATAAATTTTAACATGCTGTTCATTCAAAACGGGAATTTGCTCAAGTATAAATTAATATTATAATATATTATCATATTGTGCATATATAGGCATAGGATAGATTAGGTGTTTAGGTTCTGTTGGCGATTATTTGTATTTGTAGTACGTGGGTGAAGCATTTACAGCGTTGTGGTTCGAACACTATTCGTCAGTGAAGCACTTGTTCCGGAAGTGTTCGAACGTCATCAGTTGTGAGTCGTGTGTAAACCGTTTTTCATTCATAAAAAAGCCCGTCCTCCAAACAAAGACCCAAAAGTGATTCCATGCACCCGCCAAACCCCCAGCTGTTTATGAATGAAAAACGGTTTACACACGACTCACAACTGATGACGTTCGAACACTTCCGGAACAAGTGCTTCACTGACGAATAGTGTTCGAACCACAACGCTGTAAATGCTTCACCCACGTACTACAAATACAAATAATCGCCAACAGAACCTAAACACCTAATCTAACCTATACCTAACTATACATAATAATAACAATAATAATAATAATATAATAATAATAATAATAATAATAATAATAATAATAATTTATATAGGAACAGTACATACATAGTTGCAGAGTTACAGTACAAACATTGTGTTAGATTTTTTTTTTTTTTTTTTTTTTTTTTTTTTTTTTTTTTTTTTTTTTTTTTTTTTTTTTTTTTGAGATATATACAAGAGTTGTTACATTCTTGTACAGCCACTAGTACGCGTAGCGTTTCGGGCAAGTCCTTAATCCTATGGTCCCTGGAATACGATCCCCTGCCGCGAAGAATCGTTTTTTCATCCAAGTACACATTTTACTGTTGTGTTAAACAGAGGCTACAGTTAAGGAATTGCGCCCAGTAAATCCTCCCCGGCCAGGATACGAACCCATGACATAGCGCTCGCGGAACGCCAGGCGAGTGTCTTACCACTACACCACGGAGACTGCCAAAGATTTAAAGATAGAGGCAGTACATACAATACCTAAAGCCACTAGTACACATAGCGCTTCGGGCAAGGAGAGGTGGGGAAAAAACACTTAGACTAAAACTTAATAATTCTAAAATAATTTTTAGACTTAATTTTTAATAACTTAATAATTACTAAAAACTTAGTAATTCTATCTATCATACATACCATCTTGAGGTTATCTTGAGATGATTTCGGGGCTTTAGTGTCCCCGCGGCCCGGTCCTCGACCAGGCCTCCACCCCCAGGAAGCAGCCCGTGACAGCTGACTAACACCCAGGTACCTATTTACTGCTAGGTAACAGGGGCATTCAGGGTGAAAGAAACTTTGCCCATTTGTTTCTGCCTCGTGCGGGAATCGAACCCGCGCCACAGAATTACGAGTCCTGCGCGCTATCCACCAGACTACGAGGCCCCCTCGTAGGCCCCCTACGAGGCCCCCTCGAAATACATAGAATTTTAATATATAATAATACCTCATGAACTTTAAACACCGTATTTGTGAATATATGAGTGTCACTTACCGTACTGAGGGGCCAGATTCACGAAGCAGTTACGCAAGCACTTACGAACCTGTACATCTTTTTTTCAAATTTTGGCGGCTTTGTTTACAATTGATAAACAGTTAATGAGCTCCGAAGCACCAGGAGGCTTTTTATAACAATAGCAACAGTTGATTGAAAAGTGTTCATGCTTGTAATCTCTTTAATAAATGTAACCAAAGCCGTCAACTATTGATTAAATATGTACACGTTCGTAAGTACTTGCGTAACTGCTTCATGAATCTGGCCCCTGTGGTACTGCCTCTTAGGCACTGTGCTTCCTCTGTTAGTAGAGACCACAGCGAGGATGAAGGCCACACTATCACCTCTCGCTGTTGTCTCTCTTAGTTGGTCTCGCCTCCAACTCAATATTATAGAGAGTATCTCCATCATTATTATGAGACCTGAGGTGAAGTGTCAGGGTCAGCGACTCAGTTGTTTGTACATTAGTTGTCGTCTTCTTGAAGTAAGTGCTGAGTTCTTTATTGTTCTTGTGTACATATCTTTGTCTTTCATTTTGTATAAATAAATGTCAACCCATGTCTTGCTATTTACAATCGATACTGCTTGTTGACCAACTTGTATAATTGCTGATTTCTGCAATATTTCCCCCCCCCCACACACCTATTTTTTATTCCTTTTTCAACACAATTTATACTTTAATCTCAGTTACTATTAAGTTTAAGTCTGTTGTTTTTCCCCCACATCTTGCCCAAAACGCTGTGCGTATTAGTGGCTTTAGGTATTGTATGTACTACCTCTATCTATACATCCAACATTATGTTTGTAACACATCTTCTAGGTATATACTTTTACCTGAATAAACATTTGAATTTGAATAAAGTTTAGCTTTATTTTTGTGATTTGTAGTCATATTGATTAAGTATATAATGATATATTGTTTTTAGCTAATTTGCTATATAAATACTCTTGTTAGCCCTAATGAAGGAGTTTAAGACTCTGAAACGTCTGACATTGTATATAATGTGAAAAGGATGTATATTGCTGCACGCGTCCTACAGATATTGATAACATTAGTAAGACGCCTAATAATATTAACATATATGCAGGAACAAACTTATTTTTATTGCACAATATGTAAAAATTGATGACTATGACTTGGGGGTTGGCCGCTGCTTTAACGAGCCTGGCCTGAGTACGGGTTGCCAGGTGAGTACTCTGGTCAGCTTGGTGGTGTTAAATAATCTGTCTTGATCTACTTTATCATTTCCCTTGAGAAATTATGCATGTGGTAATCATGTCTCCACAGACTGTTCTGTCTTCAAGTAACGTGATGTTTAATTCACGCAGCCTTTCCTCATAACTCATGCCTCGCAATTCTGGACCTAATTTGGTGGCATACCTTAGAATTCGTCTTGTGCCTAACTGGTTAAGGACGCCAGGCCGCGCCGCAAGCCGGAAAGAACAACAAGTTGTTCTTGTTCTCAAGAGAGAACAAAAAGATGTTGTTCTCGCGGAGAACAACATCTCTCAGAACCAACTGCAGGTAGAGACGAGGAGTCACAATACCGTGGCTGAAGATATAATACCCAAGGCACACACCACAAGATGAAGACACCACCACGTCTTGGTCCGTCCTGGATCATTATCAAGTCCATTGTGGTGCCGACCGCAATCGACTTGATAATGGTCGATAATGATAATATGAGCAGCCTCCTCACTGTTGTGTGTGGCAGTGAACATGAGAAACAGTGTCTCAGCGTCTCTCTGCAATAAGGCATAATCGAGTTACTACTATTAGGCAAAATTGTAAGTTAATTTTGTCAATAAAGTTGCTAATAGTTGAAGAGGGACGAAGTACTCTTCCTGCTGCTCGTAGGTGTCTGGGGACTGTTCTTGTCTACACTCTCCTCTCACTCTCCTCTCACTCTCCTCTCACCATCCCTTTCATCTCTCCTTTGTCCCTCTCCTTCGCCTCACACTTCTCTCCGTTTCCTCCATCCCCATACTGTGATTATCGCCTCTTGTGTCCCTCCACTGTGTGATCTACGACCTCTCCCTCCTTCCCTAAGTCCTCCTCACCTTCACTACCTACTGTTGGAGTGTTGGTAAACTCTCCAGTGTGCCAAGAGGCAAATTAATAAAAAAAATTATTTTATGAGAACTATAATGAATTGATTGACACGGTGTGAGAGGAGAGAGAGAGAGAGAGAGAGAGAGAGAGAGAGAGAGAGAGAGAGAGAGAGAGAGAGAGAGAGAGAGAGAGAGAGAGAGGGAGGGAGGGAGGGAGGGAGAGGGAGAGGGAGAGAGGGAGGGAGGGAGGGAGGGAGGGAGGGAGGGAGGGAGGGAGGGAGGGAGGGAGGGAGGGAGGGAGGGAGAGAGAGAGAGTCAGAGAGAGAGAGACAGACAGACAGACAGAGCTGGAGCTGAAGGTAAGTGTTTATAAAGAAGGATAAGAGATAAGAGTGGGCAGGGGGGAAGATGAGAGTGATAATGAGATACAATACTTATTTTCCCAGTAAAAATATATGAAGAAGGTCGGGAAGGTCCCGGGGAGGAGCGGACCCGGACGCTCTGCAGGTGATGTTACCAATTACGGTGAACTGTGCGCCCTCGCTCACTATACACACACAAACACGGTGCTGGGCACACACCTGGGCCACCACACCCGCCACACACCGCACCACACACAGGCTCTATACAGAACAGTGTAATATTTGTGTCCAAGTACACGTATGTGCAAGGCTTGAGCTCTGACGAGAGGATATATGTGTCTACTGGTCCGTCTCACTCACCCACCATCACTTCTCCAACACCAGACCCGCTACACTCTCCACCACACAACACTCTTACTGTAGTGTGGTCTCTCTACCTCCTGATATTATTGTCTGCCTCTCTACCCTTCTCCTTTACCACTCACAGGATGGGTATGGGGTCCACACTACCACCCCACAGGATGGGTATGGGGTCCACACTACCACCCCACAGGTGGGGTATGGGGTCCACACTACCACCCCACAGGTGGGGTATGGGGTCCACACTACCACCCCACAGGTGGGGTATGGGGTCCACACTACCACCCACAGGATGGGTATGGGGTCCACTACCACCCACAGGATGGGTATGGGGTCCACTACCACCCACAGGATGGGTATGGGGTCCACTACCACCCACAGCAGGGGTATGGGGCCCACTACCACCCACATGATGGGTATGGGGTCCACTACCACCCACAGCATGGGTATGGGGTCCACTACCACCCCACAGGTTGGGTATGGGGTCCACTACGACCCACAGGATGGGTATGGGGTCCACTACTACTCACAGGATGCTATGGGGCCCACTACCACCCACAAGATGGGTATGGGGTCCACTACCACCCACAGGATGGGTATGGGGCCCACTACCACCCACAGGATGGGTATGGGGCCCACTACCACCCACAGGATGGTATGGGACCCACTACCACCCACAGGATGGGTATGGGACCCACTACCAATCACAGGATGGGTATGGGGTCCACTACCATCCACAGGATGGGTATGGGGTCCACTACCACCCACACGATGGGTATGGGGTCCACTATCACTCACAGGATGGGTATGGGGTCCACTATCACTCACAGGATGGGTATGGGGTCCACTATCGATCACAGGATGTATATACCACCCACAGGATGGGTATGGGGTCCACTATCACTCACAGGATGGGCATACCACCTATAGGATGGGTATGAGGTCCACTATCACTCACAGGATGGGCATACCACCTATAGGATGGGTATGGGTCCACTATCACTCACAGGATGGGCATACCACCTATAGGATGGGTATGGGGTCCACTATCACTCACAGGATGGGCATACCACCTATAGGATGGGTATGGGTCCACTATCACTCACAGGATGGGCATACCACCTATAGAATGGGTATGAGGTCCATTACCACCCACAGGATGGGTATGGGGTCAACTACCACCCCACAGGAGGGGTATGGGGTTCACTACCACCCCACAGGAGGGGTATGGGGTCCACTACCACCCCACAGGAGGGGTATGGGGTTCACTACCACCCCACAGGAGGGGTATGGGGTCCACTACCACCCCACAGGGAGGGGTATGGGGTCCATTACCACCCCACAGGAGGGGGTATGGGGTCCACTACCACCCACAGGAGTGGTATGGGGTCCACTACCACCCCACAGGAGGGGTATGGGGACCACTACCACCCACAGGAGGAGTATGGGGTCCACTACCACCCCACAGGAGGAGTATGGGGTCCACAACCACCCCACAGGAGGGGTATGGGGTCCACACTACCACCCCACAGGAGGGGTATGGGGTCCACTACCACCCCACAGGAGGGGTATGGGGTCCACACTACCACCCCACAGGAGGGGTATGGGGTCCACTACCACCCGACAGGAGGGGTATGGGGTCCACTACCACCCACAGGATGCTATGGGGTCAACTACCACCCCACAGGAGGGGTATGGGGTCCACTACCACCCCACAGGAGGGGTATGGGGTCAACTACCACCCACATGATGGGTATGGGGTCCACTACCACACACAGGAGGGGTATGGGGTCAACTACCACCCCACAGGATGGGTATAGGGTCAACTACCACCCCACAGGAGGGGTATGGGGTGCACACTACCACACACAGGAGGGGTATGGGGTCCACACTACCACCCCACAGGAGGGGTATGGGGTCCACTACCACCCACAGGAGGGGTATGGGGTCAACTACCACCCCACAGGATGCTATGGGGTCAACTACCACCCCACAGGAGGGGTATGGGGTCAACTACCACCCCATAGGAGGGGTATGGGATCCACTACCACACACAGGAGGGGTATGGGGTCAACTACCACCCCACAGGAGGGGTATGGGGTCAACTACCACCCCACAGGAGGAGTATGGGGTCCACTACCACACACAGGAGGGGTATGGGGTCAACTACCACCCCACAGGAGGGGTATGGGGTCCACACTACCACCCACAGGAGGGGTATGGGGTCCACTACCACCACACAGGAGGGGTATGGGGTCCACTACCACCACACAGGAGGGGTATGGGGTCAACTACCACCCCACAAGAGGGGTATGGGGTCCACTACCACCCCACAGGAGGGGTATGGGGTCCACTACCACCCCACAGGAGGGGTATGGGGTCAACTACCACCCCACAGGAGGGGTATGGGGTCCACACTACCACACACAGGAGGGGTATGGGGTCAACTACCACCACACAGGAGGGGTATGAGGGTCCACTACCACCACACAGGAGGGGTATGGGGTCCACTACCACACCCAGGAGGAGTATGGGGTCAACTACCACCCCACAGGAGGGGTATGGGGTCCACTACCACAGTAACTGCGTGTGGACCACAGAGTGCTGGCGGCCACTAGATGCTCGGCCTGGATGAAATATTTCAAACAAAAATACATAACATTAATGAGTCTCGCAGCCACCTTATGAAGGCATCGAATTTTTAGCGCTAAATAATTAATTAGCGGCCCAATTAAATTTAATTAATCTGACTATGGTGTAAAGCAGAGGTTCTTTACCTGTGTTGGGAGGAGCCCCTCTGTGGTGGCTGGGGCCGGGAGCCCCTCTGTGGTGGGTGGGAGGAGCCCCTCTGTGGTGGGTGGGGGCCGGGAGCCCCTCTGTGGTGGCTGGGGCCGGGAGCCCCTCTGTGGTGAGTGGGGGGAGCCCCTCTGTGGTGGGTGTGGGAGCCCCTCTGTGGTGGGTGTGGGAGCCCCTCTGTGGTGAGTGGGAGGAGCCCCTCTGTGGTGGGTGGGGGCCGGGAGCCCCTCTGTGGTGGCTGGGGGCCGGGAGCCCCTCTGTGGTGAGTGGGGGGAGCCCCTCTGTGGTGGGTGTGGGAGCCCTCTGTGGTGGGTGTGGGAGCCCTCTGTGGTGGGTGGGGGGAGCCCCTCTGTGGTGGGTGGGGGGAGCCCCTCTGTGGTGGGTGTGGGAGCCCTCTGTGGTGATATATATGAATGCTACACAGTATTCATCTATGGACATCCATATATGGTGAAACACATGTGAAGAACCTCTCACACACTCACAGCTCCCTGACAAATGGGAGCCAGCTTAGCTTAGCTGCCAACACCCACACATAGTGTCAGCAAAGGGGAGCAGCCCGCCTGCTTTCATACCTCTCACTGTATTTCCCACTTCTATACTGCCCTTCACCTATGCCTCTCCTTCCTCTTTACTCCCTCCCCCCCAAAAAAAAAAAACTGAGCAAAGGATAGAGCTACACAGGGAGGGAGAGAGCTACACAGGGAGGGAGAGAGCTACACAGGGAGGGAGAGAGCTACACAGGGAGGGAGAGAGCTACACAGGGAGGGAGAGAGCCACACAGGGAGCAAGAGAGCTACACAGGGAGCAAGAGAGCTACACAGGGAGCAAGAGAGCTACACAGGGAGCAAGAGAGCTACACAGGGAGCAAGAGAGCTACACGGAGGGAGAGAGCTATTGTTACGGCCAGCTTGGGCCAGTAACCGGGTTCTTACTGTTATAACCTTATCTTCTTCTATATCTAACCCCAAATCGGAGGTAAGTTTTCAAGAACTGGCTGTTGCAAGTAGTAGTGCAAAAAATAAATGGGGGGGGGGGAAGGGGCAAGGGAATAAACAATACACAATTACACCTTCACCAGTATATATATATTATATTTCAGTATTACTACACGTATTTACAAGGTGTCTTTTTCACTCAGGACACAATACATCGGCAGTGTTCATCAAATCCCGGTGAATCCACACACAGAGATCACAATAACGTGATGCATCAAATGAACAAATCCACAAGGATTTGTTCCCGGTGAATCCATTTTCCAGGTACACGTCGTCCACACCGAGTGGCAAACACCGGCGAGTTCACCTTCTTTAACATGGGCCAGTCCACACACACACCGTATTATCATGATGTCTCAACACCTCACGTCCGCTCCCCAGATACACACTGGCAGAGGGCTTCAGCAACACCCTGATTGTGGTCTCAAACACTCACATACAGGGATAGCTAACACCCTGGCAGAAGTCTCTAGCAGCTCGCTAGCTGCACTTCTCAACAAACGCACCACTGTCGTCGCGTAACTCTTCTTGGCTCTGTCGTCGCGTAACTCAATCCCTGGTACGTCAGCCCATCCAAACACTGCATAAACCAGCATCTAACACTGCTATAACCGACGGCAGCCAATTTTTCCTCTCACAGGACAAAGTCAAGAGCTCTTGGACTGCCAAAGGTGAAGTGCCCTCCTCGACGCAATTGTCTCCTTATGTCACCTCTGTGAACATTAAACGTCATTAGCTAGACAAACAGTATACTGAGTGACCCTAGCAAAACACCCTTCTACCTGGGAATTGACATTGTAAATTGTAGCCACAACCTAGATGGCATTGACCTCGATACTCCACCCACCAGAGGTCATCATCATCGACCTCCTCTGCTAACTGAGGCAAGAAACAGGAGCCTTTCACCGATACCAAGTCACCACCAACTGAAGGCGTTGTCTGCATAGCACCATATACCAGGGAGTTGGAGTGCAAACCCCATAGATGGAACTGAAGTCGCCACTCCATACTCCAGCGATGGTGTTGATACCGTAACCGCTAAACAGGGAGGGAGAAACCTACACAGGGAGCTAGAGACCTACACAGCGACCGAGAAACCTACACAGGGAGCGAGAGACTTACACAGGGAGCAAGAGACCTACACAGGGAGCGAGAGACCTACACAGGGAGCGAGAGAGCTACACAGGGAGCGAGAGAGCTACACAGGGAGCGAGACATGCACAGGGAGCAAGAGACCTACACAGGGAGGGAGAGACCTACACAGGGAGGGAGGGAGAGAGAGCGGGAGGGCAGGAGCATAATACTCAAGCTATGTCAGGAGGCTGGTGTATTGATTGTCGCTCCTCGAACACTTCCCACGATTTTTCTTCACTTTTCTTCAACACTGCTGACATATGTTGACTCCAGCTGACACCTGCTGGCTTCTGCTGACACCTGTTGATACCCACTAACACCAGCTGACTCCAGCTGACACCTGTTGATACCCACTAACACCTGCTGGCTTCAGCTGACACCTGTTGATACCCACTAACACCTGCTCGCTTCAGCTGACACCTGTTGATACCCACTAACACCTGCTGACTGCAGCTGACACCTGTTGATTCCCACTGACAACTGCTGGCTTCAGCTGACACCTGTTGATTCCCACTGACACCTGCTGGCTCCAGCTGATACCTGTTGATACCCACTAACACCTGCTGACTCCAGCTGACACCTGTTGATACCCACTAACACCTGCTGGCTTCAGCTGACACCTGTTGATACCCACTAACACCTGCTGGCTTCAGCTGACACCTGTTGATACCCACTAACACCTGCTGTCTTCAGCTGACACCTGTTCGCGTTTTCTGATCCCAACTGACACACACAATGAAACCTTATAACTCCTTTTATCACCTTCTGACGTCTGCTGATTCTCTTGACACAAGTTCATGATGTCACTAACAACTGTGAGCGCTCATCTACACGTGTCGTCACCCGCGGCGCCTGGCGGGGACGGTGTTAAAAAGCCTCATTCTTGTCATTGTGAAAGGCTTGCTAGTGAGAAATGGCTTCCTAGTCCATGTAGTATTTCCTGAGTAAGTGTTTTATTGCAAAGGTCACAAAGGTTACGCCTGCAATACTAGTTGCAGCGATAACGAATGCAGTATCCCTTCCAGTAAGGTATTGCGGTCGTCACTAGCTGGGTGATTAGCCTTTGAGCTGGTTCTCTGAGCACCCTGGGGTATACTGTCCTGTCTTATGTTGTTCTTTCCTGGCCATTTTGTTGTCGTTATCCTGTTAGATAATCCTGGAGTCCTCAACGGCTTATCGAGAGTCCCAGTAGACCTACGATTGATCAGTCCCAAGACGGTGCACACAAGTCCCTATTTAGGGAGAGAGAGCCATCAAGAGTATGGCTCACACGCTTCGCCCTGCGCGGAAATCGAACTGTGGTCCACTTAGCAGGGAGGTGGGTGGCGCCAGCTGCAGGTCACAGTACTCTAGTGGCCGTGGCGAGGTGGAGGCTGTGTGGCCGCCTTGTGGGGGCTTACTGCTCTCTTCTCCTCCCACCTCTTGTCTCTTTTATATCGAGGAATGTTGTCGTGTGTTTGGGTGCCAGACATGTTATGATGCCGTGTGTTTGGGTGCCAGACATGCTAGGGTGCCGTGTGTTTGGGTGCCAGACATGCTAGGGTGCCGTGTGTTTGGGTGCCAGACATGCTAGGGTGCCGTGTGTTTGGGTGCCATAATGCTAGGGTGCCGTGTGTTTGGGTGCCATAATGCTAGGGTGCCGTGTGTTTGGGTGCCAGACATGTTTGGCGTCAATGAATGCTCTGCTCAGACTGTCGGCAGTGTTAAATATGACCAGAATATCCTGGCGGTGAGAGGAGCGGAGATGGTGTACAGAGGGGGCATCAGTGGTGCCTTGTGAAGTGATTATCATGGTCAGTGATACAACTCCTTATGCGGCTCACTGTTCACACTGCCCAGGACCCGAACCCTCCCGGAACACAGCCCGTCCTCTTGAGCAAATTAAAAATGCTCGTTAATAAGGTCGCCAAACTCCGTTTATGAATAAGAAATTTACAGAGGAGTGTGTTTATGAGGACGGGCTGCGGGGTTCACCGGTGACTGCGTCTTGGAGGTGCCGCCTCCTGGAGCAACCCGTCCTCTTAAAAATAACGTCACTTTTGGCTCGTATGCGCTATGGCCAAATTTGGACGTAATTTGAAATGAAATTGACTCACAAAAGTGACGTACTGTTCCGTTTTCTGTTTGAGTCGTCCGGCCGACTCTGTAAGGTTAGAATAGATGACTTTCAATTCACGTTTTTCATAACGTTTTGAAACTTTATGAGAATTTCCTGCCCACCTAACCTATCAGAGGTCCCTTAACTTACTGTTGTTGAAAAAAAAAATCCCAAATTTATTTTCATTTTTTTTCATTTTCAAATTACGTCCAAATTCGGCGGAGAGCCTAGCGTGAGGACGGAGTGGGAGTCGAGCGTCCGCAGGTAGTGGCCGGACGACCTCACTGGAAGGCGCCAGAAAGTCACCTCACTGATCTTTTCCATCAGCCATCTTACTCTCTTTAGATATGCGAAGATGAGGCATCAGCAGCAGGAGATATACAAATGTGGAGGACTTATAAAGACTCAGAATTCCAAACCAATGTAAGAGGATCACAGGAGATCTTCTTAGATTGGTTCACCCAGTGGAGGAGGGCGAAGGCTCCCCCTCCTTCCCCCGCCCCCTTCAGCAACAGCGTATATGGTGCCAGCTCAGTTACTGCCCCGCTCCTGTGCCAGGTAAGTCCACTACGGGCTCACCATAGTCCGTGCTACTTGGAACATTTTGTTCCAGTAGTTGAATGTAGAACAACAACAACAACAACCACAACAACAACAACAACAACAACCACAACAACCACAACAACCACAACAACAACCACAACAACAACAACAACAACAACAACCACAACAACAACAACAACCACAACAACAACAACAACAACAACAACCACAACAACAACAACAACAACAACAACCACAACAACCACAACAACCACAACAACAACAACAACAACCACAACAACAACAACAACAACAACCACAACAACAACAACAACCACAACAACAACAACAACAACAACAACCACAACAACAACCACAACAACAACAACAACAACCACAACACAACAACAACAACCACAACAACAACAACAACAACAACCACAACAACAACAACAACCACAACAACAACAACAACAACCACAACAACAACAACACCACAACAACAACAACAACCACAACAACAACAACCACAACAACAACACAACAACAACCACAACAACAACAACAACCACAACAACAACAACCACAACAACAACAACAACCACAACAACAACAACAACCACAACAACAACAACAACAACCACAACAACAACAACAACAACAACAACCACAACAACAACAACAACCACAACAACAACAACAACAACAACCACAACAACCACAACAACAACAACAACAACCACAACAACAACAACAACAACCACAACAACAACAACAACCACAACAACAACCACAACAACAACAACAACAACAACCACAACAACCACAACAACCACAACAAAAACAACCACAACAACAACAACAACAACAACCACAACAAAAACAACCACAACAACAACCACAACAACAACCACAACAACAACAACAACAACAACCACAACAACAACCACAACAACAACAACAACAACCACAACAACAACAACCACAATAACAACAACAACAACCACAACAACCACAACAACAACCACAACAACAACCACAACAACAACAACAACCACAATAACAACAACAACAACCACAACAACCACAACAAAAACAACCACAACAACAACAACAACAACCACAACAAAAACAACCACAACAACAACCATAACCACAACAACAACCACAACAACAACAACAACAACAACCACAACAACAACAACCACAACCACAACAACAACCACAACAACAACAACAACCACAACAACCACAACAAAAACAACCACAACAACAACAACCACAACAACAACAACCACAACAACAACCACAATAACAACAACAACAACCACAACAACAACAACCACAACAACAACCACAACAACAACAACCACAATAACAACAACAACAACCACAACAACCACAACAAAAACAACCACAACAACAACAACAACAACAACCACAACAACAACCACAACAACAACAACAACAACAACCACAACAACCACAACAAAAACAACCACAACAACAACAACCACAATAACAACAACAACAACCACAACAACCACAACAAAAACAACCACAGCAACAACAACAACAACAACCACAACAAAAACAACCACAACAACAACCATAACCACAACAACAACCACAACAACAACAACAACACCACAACAACAACAACCACAACCACAACAACAACCAACAACAACAACAACAACAACAACAACAACAACCACAACAACCACAACAAAAACAACCACAACAACAACAACCACAACAACAACAACCACAACAACAACAACAACAACAACAACAACCACAACAACAACAACCACAACAACAACAACAACAACACCACAACAACCACAACAACAACAACAACCACAACAACAACAACCACAACAACAACAACAACAACAAAAACAACCACAACAACAACAACCACAACAACAACCACAACAACCACAACAAAAACAACCACAACAACAACAACCACAACAACAACAACCACAACAACCACAACAACAACAACCACAACAACAACAACAACAACAACAACAACAACCACAACAACAACAACAACCACAACAACCACAACAAAAACAACCACAACAACAACAACCACAACAACAACAACCACAACAACCACAACAACAACAACAACAACAACCACAACAACAACAACCACAACAACAACAACAACCACAACAACAACAACCACAACAACCACAACAACAACCACAACAACAACAACAACAACAACAACAACAACCACAACAACAACAACCACAACAACAACAACCACAACAACAACAACAACAACAACAACAACAACAACAACAACCACAACAACCACAACAACAACAACAACCACAACAACCACAACAACAACAACAACAACAACAACAACCACAACAACAACAACACAACAACAACCACAACAACCACAACAACAACAACCACAACAACCACAACATCAACAACAACAACAACAACCACAACAACAACAACCACAACAACAACAACAACAACAACCACAACAACAACAACAACAACAACAACAACAACAACAACCACAACAACAACAACCACAACAACAACAACCACAACAACCACAACAACAACAACAACAACAACCACAACAACAACAACCACAACAACAACAACAACAACCACAACAACAACAACCACAACAACCACAACAACAACAACAACAACAACAACAAAACAACCACAACAACAACAACCACAACAACAACCACAACAACAACCACAACAACAACAACCACAACAACAACCACAACAACAACAACCACAACAACCACAACAACAACAACCACAACAACAACAACAACCACAACAACCACAACAACAACCACAACAACAACAACCACAACAACCACAACAACAACAACCACAACAACAACCATAACCACAACAACAACCACAACAACAACAACAACAACAACCACAACAACAACAACAACAACATCCACAACAACAACAACCACAACAACCACAACAAAAACAACCACAACAACAACAACCACAACAACAACAACAACAACAACCACAACAACAACAACAACAACATCCACAACAAAAACAACCACAACAAAAACAACCACAACAACAACAACCACAACAACAACAACAACAACAACAACCACAACAACAACAACAACCACAACAAAAACAACCACAACAAAAACAACCACAACAACAACAACCACAACAACAACCACAACAACCACAACAACAACAACCACAACAACAACCATAACCACAACAACAACCACAACAACAACAACAACAACAACCACAACAACAACAACAACAACAACATCCACAACAACAACAACCACAACAACCACAACAAAAACAACCACAACAACAACAACCACAACAACAACAACCACAACAACCACAACAACAACAACCACAACCACAACAACAACAACAACCACAACAACAACAACAACAACAACAACAACAACAACAACAACCACAACAACAACAACAACAACAACCACAACAAAAACAACCACAACAACAACAACCACAACAACAACAACCACAACAACAACAACCACAACAACAACCACAACAAAAACAACCACAACAAAAACAACCACAACCACAACAACAACAACAACCACAACAACAACAACAACAAGGCAGGCGGGAGGTGAGGCGGGTCAACACAGCAGGCTCGGCCACGCTCGGCTCCTCCCGCCTTGCTGGCTTCTGTTGACCATATTTCTGAGCAGCTTTTGTTGTCATTGTTTTGTTATTTCTATAATTATAACTGTATTTACGTCACTCATATTGTTGCTGGGGTTATATTATTAGCATAATTTGTATTGCTGTTTATACTACTTCAAATACTACACAAACATAACAGAGACTACGGCCATAACTGTCAATAACATTAGACAACAAAATGTCTACTGATCCAATAATTTTAAGGAAACGTGTATATTTAGAGAAAGGCTGGTAAATGTTGCTGTTATACATCCTAAATATGTGTATGAATATAGTTGTGCTTGCGGGGGTTGAGCTCTGCTCTTTCGGCCCGCCTCTCAACTGTCAATCAATTGTTTCTATTACAACTTTTTTTCACACCACACACACACACACACACCAGGAAGCAGCCCGTGACAGCAGACTAACTCCCAGGTACCTATTTACTGCTAGGTAACAGGGGCATAGGGTGAAAGAAACTCTGCCCATCGGTGCCCGGGATCGAACACGGGGCCACAGGATCACGTGCCCAGCGTGTTGTCCGCTCGGCCACCGACTCCCAGATGTGTATGAATATGAGGTGTGGGCGAGACTGGATTCCCTTACCTAAAGAAACAAAATAAAGCTAGATAAGGACGACAGATATTCATCACGATTCGTTCCTTATCTAAGGATGTTGAGCTGTGAAGAAAGGCTGTGGGACCTGGGACTCACCACACTTGACGGAAGAAGGAATAAAGCAGACATGATAACGACATACAAATTTCAAAGGGGAATTGACAAAGAAGAACAACAATATTCAAACTGAGGAACAGAATACAAACGGGACACAGAGTGAAACTGGAGAGACACTGAGTCACACAATGTCACAAGAAATGGAGGAAAATGATGTTGATTATAAATGTATATAAAATGTTTTATGTAAATATAATAATGAAAACGGGTGACTAAACTCAGTGGAACCTTACCAGGGTGAACACTCTCACCCGTCCTCTCACTCCCTCTATCTCACACTCTCACACTCACACTCACTCCCTCTATCTCACACTCACACTCACTCCCTCTATCTCACACTCTCCCTCTCACACTCACACTCACTCCCTCCTATCTCACACTCACTCCCTCTATCTCACACTCTCCCTCTCACACTCACACTCACTCCCTCTATCTCACACTCACTCCCTCTATCTCACACTCTCCCTCTCACACTCACACTCACTCCCTCTATCTCACACTCTCCCTCTCACACTCACACTCACTCCCTCTATCTCACACTCTCCCTCTCACACTCACACTCACTCCCTCTATCTCACACTCTCCCTCACACTCACACTCACCGACCGATCCCCGGTGGAGGCGGAAACAAATGGGCAAAGTTTCTTTCACCCTGATGCACCTGTTTATCTAATAGTAAATAAGTACCTGGAAGCTAGAAGCTGCTACGGGCTGCTGCCTGCGTGTGTGTGTATGTAGAAAAACAAAAATAATAATCAGTTGATTGATTGACAGTCAAGAGGCGAGCCCAAAGAGCCAGAGCTCAACCGCCGCAAGCACAACTAGGTGAGTAAACTCTCCCTCTCTCACTCTCACACTGGAGGCCCCGACGCTTACAGCATAGTGGGCCTTCCTATCGCACCTCTGCCTTTATTATACGACAAAAACAACTCCCCAATACATAATACCTTGCTCCACATGCCTTGAGAACAACTGCAATCAGCATCTGGCCCAACACTAACACTGAGCTTGTCTAGCCGGCAGCTGTTGGATGCTCAAAGTAAATCCAGTATTAATAGGGACGGGATTAAAGCCACAGTGTTGCCTGCGGGTGGCGGCTGCGCTCTGGGCCGGCCAGGCGGCCCCAACCTGTAGGGCGTCACTCCTGTCATATACCAGCCGCACCAGGCGTGTTGACCCTGTGTACTACCAGCCGCACCGGGCTGGTGTTACTCTTGTGGCTACTATATAATGCACTCACTGCTGCCCCCACACTCACTCCCTGCCCTCACACTCACTCCCTTGCCCTCACACTCACTCCCTGCCCCTCACACTCACTCCCTGCCCTCACACTCACTCCCTGCCCTCACACTCACTCCCTACCCTCACACCCACTCCCTGTCCTCACACCCACTCCCTGCCCCTCACACCCACTCCCTACCCTCACACTCACTCCCTCTCCTCACCCCCACCGTGACTGACTTCACAGGACGTGCCTGGACCCGGAGATCAGAGCGTGAGCGATGGACACGCTGTGTTAATACTCCCCCCCCTCTCCCCCAAGCACCCCTCCCCCCCCCCTCTCACCCTTCTCTTATTTTCCCGCCGCTCTCTCTCTGCTCCAGAATATAATTGGTTTTGTTAATTTGGAGCTGTGTATCAGCCGCCTCCCCCAGCGGGCACAGCATCTAGCCTCTCCCACCCTGGCCCAGGAGTCACGTGTCATTCTCCACCCCTGCGTGGGGGGCGGTGACCCCCCCCCCCCCCACTCTGCTTACTGCTTGGTCTCTTGCCTTTTGTGTTTGTGCTGTAATTAAGAACCTCAGGTGTTTGACGCTTTACCAATGTCCGGTTCTGCTAGCAATCTATATTTATAAAAGATAATATCTGTTTGTGTGCCTGTTCGAGGTTGGGGGCCAGATGCTTGGGGCTAGCCTCACCAAACTTTGCGGGGTGACTGGTCTTTGTCCGGGGATGGTCATAGGTGCGTCGCCGTAATACCCTTTCCCACCCCCTTCCTTTACATCATGTGATAAATTACACATATTTCCAATGTCGCCAAATACCAGACTCCATCTTCACTGAGATTCATCGAGCTTATTATTTTATATATGATTAAATGTTGTTTGTCGTGTGGAGTTTATTAATTGACGAAGACATAGGCGAGTGGAGATGGTTACAGACATGAAGGGAAGGTGGCGAAGGTCCTACCAACCCCCTCTCTTTATACCCCCCCCCCCTGCCAGCCACACCCTGTATACCTCCCTGCCAGCCTCACCCTGTATACCCCCCTGCCAATCACACCCTGTATACCCCCCCTGCCAGCCACACCCTCCATACTGACCTACACGACACTCTCAACCATAATAAGTATTGTTGTGTTACAGGGGAGTACCCGGCGCGAGGGTCACTGTGCCAAGTACAAGGCTTCCTCCTCAACCTGCTCTGTCTGCTCTCCCTCTGGTACACCGCCGTGCTCGCTGTCGAGAGGTACGTCCACCACCAGGTCCCTGGTACACCGCCGTGCTTGCTGTCGAGAGGTACTTTCCCTCCACCAGGTCCCTGGGTTACACCGCCGTGCTCGCTGTCGAGAGGTACGTCCCACCCACCAGGTCCCTGGTACACCGCCGTGCTTGCATGTCGAGAGGGTACGTCCCCCCACCCAGGTCCCTGGTACACCGGCCCCCCCCCGTGCTACGGTGTCGAGGAGGTACGTCCCCCACCAGGTCCCTGGTACACCGCCGTGCTCGGTGTCGAGAAGGTACGTCCCCCACCAGGTCCCTGACGTACACCGCCGTGCTCGCTGTCGAGAGGTGACGTCCAACACTCAGGTCCCCCGGTCACACCGCCGGGCTCGCTGTCGAGAGGGTACGTCCCGCCACCAGGGTCCCTGTGCTACACCGCCGTGCTCGCTCGCTGTCGAGAAGGGTACGTCCCCCACCAGGTCCCTGGTACACCGCCGTGTACTCGCTGTCGAGAGGGTAGAGTCCTCCCACCAGGTCCCT
The DNA here is from genome assembly GCF_040958095.1 of Procambarus clarkii. NCBI lineage: Eukaryota > Metazoa > Arthropoda > Malacostraca > Decapoda > Cambaridae > Procambarus > Procambarus clarkii. The sequence goes on along the minus strand of NC_091236.1, from coordinate 5,719,718 downwards.
GGGTACATCCCGCCGTGCTCGCTGTCGAGAGGTACGTCCACCACAGGTCCCTGGTACACCGCCGTGCTCGCTGTCGAGAGGTACGTCCACGCACAGGTCCCTGGTACAACCGGCCGTGCTTGCTGTCGAGAGGTACGTCCCCACCAGGTCCCTGGTACACCGCCGTGCTGCTGTCGAGAGGTACGTCCCCCACCAGGTCCCTGGTACAACAATTGTTTCCATTGCGAGGCCTCAGTATTGGATTCCAGCTTAATGTAGACTTGTGTTGCGGAGGCCTGGAGGTGGAGGCGTGTGTGTGGGCGGCACCCTGGAGGCTGCCAACACAATGGAGGTACAACAGTGGTGGAGGGAACCACGTCCTCGGCTCCAGATCACAACTATATATTGTTCCAGCAACGTGAGGCTGTTGTTGTGTAGCCCGGCCTCATCCAGTTCCAGCTGTCCTCCCGCCTCTAACCCGCCATTATCCAACGCAGTTTAGCTTCTGGAACACTTTGATATATCATATATAATGGACAAATATTTTGCAGTTTTCCTTTGTGAGGTCGTTTGCCACACTTTAGAAGGACACAACGGGCAAATTGCGCCAAGTATATCCCCCACTGGCTGCTCTGAAGGCAATGAAATGGTTTATTACACCTTTCGTCGCAAATGGTTCAGTGTTGTGGGTGCCTTTGATGTCGGCCATTTTATAAGCGCTTGAGCGTCCCTCTTCCCTGGTCGGCCATAAGCGTTAGTGGCGGCAAGATTTTCTTCACCTTTCTTCACCTTGAGATGGTGACGCAGTGTCCCACCCACAAGGTCACCCAAGCCAGTAAGTCATCAAGTCAGAAAGTCATCAAAGCACCAGGTCACGAAACCAGCAGATCACCAAGCAGATCTCCAAACCAGTAGGTCAGCAGGTCAGCAGGTCACCAAGCCAGCACGTCATCAACTCACCAAGCCAGTAAGTCATCAAGCCAGATTCTCACCAAGCCAGTAAGTCATCAAGCAGTAAGTCATCAAGTGACCACGCCAACACACTACCAGTTGAGAACGTTACCAGAGCGTCAGGTCAATAAGGTGACAAGTGAGAGGAGGTGACAGAGTGTAGAGGCGACAGAGTGTAGAGGTCACACCCTCGGTCACACCTGGGAGTACACAGTGTGGCTCACTCATTGATACTCATCTGAATACTTTAAGAGTATTTTTATGGTTGGTAATTAAACATGATCCCCCTCCTGGTGTGAAACTTAATTAAATGATCTGCATATTGACTGTTGAGACTTTTATTTGTTTTAATTAGAGAAGTGGGTCTAAGCTCAACTAATTCTAATTTAACGTTTTCCGATATCCAATTTGTGCTAAAGCGACCATTTGAAATCTTATTGCGTGGAAATGTTGTTCTGGTGTTGAATTGGTCCCCGAATGACGAATTTAATTTGCCAATAATGGCACCAATTCATCTTGGGTATTGTCAAATCGTTGCCACTCAGCTGCTCTCAACCAATCCTTGGTTATTGGTAAAAAACTTGTATATATATTCTGTTTACATAGTTGTGTACAGGAGTGGACGGTTTGTGACTTCTGTTAGCAGGCTGAGAGCTTTCCCTTCCCACAGCTCCTGGTAAGCTTTATCTTGAGATGATTTCGGGGCTTTTTAGTGTCCCCGCGGCCCGGTCCTCGACCAGGCCTCCACCCCCAGGAAGCAGCTCGTGACAGCTAACTAACAACCAGGTACCTATTGTACTGCTAGGTAACAGGGGGCATAGGGTGAGAGAAAACTCTGCCCAGTGTTTCTCGCCGGCGCCCGGGATCGAACCCGGGAACCACAGGATCACAAGTCCAGTGTGCTGTCCGCTCGGCCGACCGGCTCCCCTTAGCCTTAGTAGTGTCCTCCCCGACACACCACCCCGCTAATTGGTTAACAACCTGATACCAAATTACCGCTGGGTAAACAGAGGCGAACAGTTAACAACCATAATGTCCACTTATATTGTAGTTATATGTTGATATAAACTTTACTACAATGTACCTTTCATCTTTCCTGATCTGTTAGATTAAGGACCTCTCCTGAAACGCTATGTGTATTAGTGGCTTTGTAAGAATGGGACAATACCAATATTATGTAATCTCACAAATCCATTGTATTTTCTTGTAAATAAAATTATTATTATTAAAAATTGGCGCCCAGTAAATCCTTCCTGGCCAGGACTCGATCCCGGACTAAGTCGCTCTCAAGGCTCGGGTCGAATGTGCTACCACTGCACCAGAGTAAGCCCGTCCAAATCTTTCCCGTCCAAAGGCTAGTCCAAAAGAGTGTCCACATCCCAGATTCATTGTCTGTCAAATCCTAAATTGTCTGCTTTGTGATTCTCCTTGTTCCGCTGAAGGACTTGCTTGTACAGTACAGCAGAGTACAACAGCTAGTCACTATCATTAACTAGTCAAGTCAAATCAGCTAGTCAAATCATTAACACTTCCCAGTTGACTGTGCAACTAGCTGACCCTTCCCAGTTGACTGTGCAACAAGCTGACCCTTCCCAGTTGACTGTGCAACAAGCTGACCCTTCCCAGTTGACTGTGCAACAAGCTGACCCTTCCCAGTTGACTGTGCAACTAGCTGACCCTTCCCAGTTGACTGTGCAACTAGCTGACCCTTCCCAGTTGACTGTGCAACAAGCTGACCCTTCCCAGTTGACTGTGCAACAAGCTGACCCTTCCCAGTTGACTGTGCAACTAGCTGACCCTTCCCAGTTGACTGTGCAACAAGCTGACCCTTCCCAGTTGACTGTGCAACAAGCTGACCCTTCCCAGTTGACTGTGCAACAAGCTGACCCTTCCCAGTTGACTGTGCAACTAGCTGACCCTTCCCAGTTGACTGTGCAACTAGCTGACCCTTCCCAGTTGACTGTGCAACAAGCTGACCCTTCCCAGTTGACTGTGCAACTAGCTGACCCTTCCCAGTTGACTGTGCAACAAGCTGACCCTTCCCAGTTGACTGTGCAACTAGCTGACCCTTCCCAGTTGACTGTGCAACAAGCTGACCCTTCCCAGGTGACTGTGCAACTAGCTGACCCTTCCCAGGTGACTGTGCAACTAGCTGACCCTTCCCAGGTGACTGTACAAGCAGCTGACTCATCCCAGTTGACTGTGCAAGCAGCTGAACCTTCCCAGTTGACTGTGCAAGCAGCAGAACCTTCCCAGTTGACTGTGCAACTAGCTAACCCATCCCAGTTGACTGTGCAAGCAGCAGAAGCTTCCCAGTTGACTGTGCAACTAGCTAACCCATCCCAGTTGACTGTGCAAGCAGCAGAACCTTCCCAGTTGACTGTGCAACTACCTAACCCATCCCAGTTGACTGTGCAAGCAGCAGAAGCTTCCCAGTTGACTGTGCAACTAGCTAACCCATCCCAGTTGACGTGCAAGCAGCAGAACCTTCCCAGTTGACTGTGCAACTAGCTAACCCAGCCCAGTTGACTGTGCAAGCAGCAGAAGCTTCCCAGTTGAGGTTGAGTGACGCTGGGGGTGTCCACCGACAGATACGTGAAGTTCGCCTCGCCGCACGAGCACACGCTGACCTTCTCGCTGATCAACCTGACCGTGGTGCTGTGCGGCGTCCTGGTTCCTCCTCCTCATCGAGGTCTCTGGCCCCATCTATGGCTGGGCCGAGTATGGCTACGTCTCAGGTAGGTGGGTGTTCCTCCTCCTCCTCACCGCTCTTACAGGTGTGTGTGTCTGAGTCGTTAATGGTTTCTTCTCAGGTGTCTCTGCGGCTCGTTATGGGATGGCTTTTGTAGGTGTGAGGTGTGACAAGCTTGTTAAGGGTGTGTGGTGGCACCTGCACCGGGCTGGTGGCACGTGGTGTATAGTGGTGGAGGCTTATTAGAGTGTTCCAGTTGTGTGTGTGTGTGTGTGTGTGTGTGTGTGTGTGTGTGTGTGTGTGTGTGTGTGTGTGTGTGTGTGTGTGTGTGTGTGTGTGTGTGTGTGTGTGTGTTCTCGTGTACGTACCTGCTTATGATACCTCTGTACAGTTATCATGAACTGTCTGCAACGTCTATGTTAACTTTATAAACCCTGTCCCCTGTGTGTCACCGACCCTGTCCCCTGTGTGTCACCGACCCTGTCCCCTGTGTGTCACCGACCCTGTCCCCCTGTGTGTCACCGAACCCAGTCCCCTGTGTGTCACCGACCCTGTCCTCTGTGGTCACTGACCCTGTCCTCTGTGTGTCACCGACCCTGTCCCCTGTGTGTCACTGACCCTTGTCCCCTGCGTGTCTCTGTAAGACTGTGCCACCCCAGTGTTTATCTTTTCAAGACTCCCCCCTTCCCAGCAACACCCCCCCCCCCCCCCGCATCTTGTGTATCACCCCGTCTAACCTGTGTGCTCTACCCTGTGATCCAACAGGACTGTGGGGTATGCGTGCTGGACCCCGTGTCGACGCACATTCTGACCTACACAGTGATCCAGACGCGTGCTACGTTAGCCTGCCGGTGCTGATCACGTGTGTGTGCCGCCCTCTGCATCCTGCACCGGTGTTTGCACCGACCCCGGCCCCCTCACTCAGGGGCTCCCATGGTAACGTCAGCACAGTGGTGGCTCGGGTGACAAGGGTGTCCAGAATAGGGTTACTTTCAGGAGGAAGTGGTAACATGTGTAACTCTCTCACGTACCTGTCGTGAAGCATATGTAGCCTCCAGGAGGGCTACTGGTTCCGTGCTCACAGGTACTCCTCAGAGCTAATTGGTGCTCGTCTGAGGTCATTCTTGTGAGTTGGGGGTCACAGATGTGTGTAGTGGGACCCTAGGGACGTACCAGGGGTCACAGATGTGTGTACCGGGACCCTAGAGACGTACCAGGGGTCACAGATGTGTGTAGCGGGACCCTAGAGACGTACCAGGGGTCACAGATGTGTGTACCGGGACCCTAGAGACGTACCAGGGGTCACAGATGTGTGTAGCGGGACCCTAGAGACGTACCAGGGGTCACAGATGTGTGTAGCGGGACCCTAGAGACGTACCAGGGGTCACAGATGTGTGTAGCGGGACCCTAGAGACGTACCAGGGGTCATAGGTTAATACCGGAAGTCCACATCACAGAATATTGCTAGCGGCATGTGATTAACTGGCCGATGTCCAAATAGTTTTGAGGAACTTGTGCAAAGGAGCCTTTCAAGTGTTATATTCAAGGTAAGACCAACTGGAGCTCACTGTCCCCACTTTGGAACCCCAGCCAGGAGGAAGCCCTCAGCCAGTACAGTGTGTTGGCTGTATTGTAAACAAAAGCTCCAACGATATGCAACAAGACTAGGCTCTGAGGTGAAGGGACTGAGCTACGAGGAAGGACTGAGTGATCTAGGACTTCACCATACCGAAAGAGAGGAAGAACAGGGGTGGGGGATGACAACGACATACCATTCTAGACGAAGTTGACAAAGTAGTTCAAAGGCCTTGAAAGGAGCTTAATACACAATTTTAAATTTAAATCTGATACCAAACAGTTATGGGATTAAACACCAAAATGTTTGTAAAGCGGGGCTTGGGAGCTGAGGCTCAACGCTTCCACGGACATGCAGGAGGCGTGCACGTGCGCGCGCGCACACACAAAAGCAACATAAAAATAACAACATAAATCCACGAACACATTACAGGTGATGTTGTGATCACGTCTCTCCCCTGACCCCTGAGTCTCTCTCTCCCGCCCTGTGACGCCCTCCCTCGTCACCCGCCCGTCACCCGCCCGGCACCCGCCCGTCACCCGCCCGGCACCCGCCTGACACCCGCCCATCACCCGCAGGAAGCCGTTGGAACACTATAGTGGGCTGATATCTCTTGTGCCAGAGATCGTGGTCGGCCTCCATGAAGTGCGTGTCCCCGAGGGTGAGGCCTGGCTTAGCTTGTGTGGGCGTGCTTGGCCCTACACTTGCCTGGCTCTGTGTCCGTGTGTATGTGGGCGTGGGTCTGTGTATGTGGGCGTAGCTCTGTGTATGTGGGCGTGGCTCTGTGTATGTGGGCGTAGCTCTGTGTATGTGGGCGTGGCTCTGTGTATGTGGGCGTGGCTCGACGTTACTGAGGGTGTAAAGAGGTCCTACACAGTACACTCTTCCAGCGACGGTCTTCCTAACCTACTCCAGGGTAAAGACCTGGATTACGGAGTCCTGGAGAGTTACACGGCATATATTACGGTGAGTCAATGTGTCTGCACCCGAATATTATTGGTGGTCATTATCCCACGGCAGTTATGGTGCAACTGGCAATTATGTTAATGGAATTGTGGCAGAGGAGCAATAAAGGACTAGGAACGAGAGAGAGAGAGAGAGAGAAGAGCACAACACATTAAAGTGCCAAGGTGTTCCAGGTGCATGATAATGGTGGTCATTAGCGAGGGTGCCGCCAGGCAGGAGACCCGAGCCAGACCCGAGAGGAAGGCGGCTGCCTTGTACCACACTCACGGGAGTTCCTCACCACCACGACGATGGACCCCAGGACGGACGGACCCCAATGGACCCCAGGTCACTTGTCAAAGACCCATGGGAGGAGGAAGAGAGAAGAAAGAAGAGAGAAGAAAGAAAAAGCAGATAAGACCAAGCTGAGTGAGACACAATGCCTAGTGTCCCTTGCTGGCATCAGCATCATTGCATGGAGCGTATTTGCAAGACAGGATCGTTTGCCTTAACTGGCCGTCGCTCCGGCAAGCATGTCGCTCTGTTGAGTGATTCCTCCTGTGTCGTGCAGACTTGATTAGTCTGTCAAAAGTGACTCTGAAGGAGGCGTGCTGGAACAACAGGGAGGCCAAAAATAGGATGGGATTTCTACAGTGCCAACTATATGGAGGTTTTGAAACTTGTAGTCCCTATAGCTGTGAAGAACCCCAATGTACGTCTCTCATGGTGACTGACGTAGGGCCAATTACAGATCGGCTGGGACAACCGAATTTCACGGTCCTGTGCGCAGTGCCAGAAGTAACGGCTTCCTGGTTGACCGCGACGTTGTTGTACGTTGACGACGGAGAAGCGACGGAGGCAGTTGTGTTGAGGAAACGTGTCACAAGATTATCTACAAGACCAAGCAGTAATGTCGCCAGCCAGAGATTCTGGACGTCTGTCTACATATTTCATTTTTAGAGTAGGATGGATTTTTATGTTGTTAAAGTTGTCGCACACAGCTTACTTGCTTTAGCAGTGTAGCAAAAAACTTATTTTGGGGAGAAGGGGAGATGTAACACCGTAAAGGTGTTTTGTATTTAATATATATACATAGTACAGGAGTCACAGACAAGATTTTGAGAGGCGCTAGGTTGGCTGCCCCTAGTAATTAAGAAACTCACACCTATAAGTGTTAATGACCTCAAGTCGACCTGTGGTCAGGTCGTGTGATCTGACCTGGCATCTGCTAATCTGATAATTGTAGCCTGATAGCCGGGTTTGTCCTTCAAACAAGCCGCCGTAAGGTGTGGCTCGGAAAAGGGCCTGGGCTATCCACTTGTGGGCGGAGGTAGCTAGTTGGTCCCCAATAAATACCCAGAGTACTGTACACTCAAGAGCAATAGGATAGAGACAGCACAACAGGAGCAGAGCAGAGCAGTGAAGAGCAGCCAGTCAGGCTGTCCGGCTGGGTGGGGACTCTGCCTGTCAACACCCTCCACTCCCTCTCTATCCCAATTAGGCTCAGTCCTCGGTGAGTTGAACGTTAAGGTGACTTAGTCGTGTTTACTAGTGTTGGGTGATGATCAGGGGTAGATGGACTGTAGTGGTCTCGAATTCTTGTGTAATGACTCACGTTGTATAGTAATGCTGACAGAGTGAACCTTCAGTTCGAGTGCTTGAATGATGCTACTTATCATTGCTTAAATATATGTTGATTAACTTGTTTAAATTGTCTTTAATTTGGTTCCCTAGATCTTTGTGAGTTGAGGCGAGAAAGCCTCTGAGTTTACTTATTACATATGCGTACCTGGTTAGAGTGGTACATGAAACAAGATTATGATACAGATGAAACATGATATTAATGACATTTGTTAACAGCTTAAAAGTACAGAAAAGTTCCATTCCTTGTCGTGTATGTAATGAACTAGAATGGATTGGTGGCAGCAATTTCTACTTCTACTTCTCTACCCTTCTACCTCTACCCTACTCCTTCTCCTCTCCCTCCGCCTCTCTCCCACTTTCCCTTTCACCTGACGACACTCCTTACTCCTCCACTCCTCCCTACTTCCCTTACCCCAAACCCTCACTAATTACGTCATTATGCATTTCTTTCCTTTCGTTTCTCTTATATGTTCGTGGCAGTGAAATGTTCAAAGTGTTCTCTAGAGTTGCGGGTAGCTGATCAAGGTACAATACCTTGTGGGTGTAGCACCCTAGGTAATCAAAATACCAGGGTTACAAAGTGTTCAACTAGAAGAGGTTGCAGTAGGAACTCTGGGAGAATCCTAGAATATTTAACTGGGGGCGGAATGGACAAAAAAAAAAGAGTTACTTCCCCCTCCCGCCGTTACAATGCCACACGTCAGCCTCTCCACTAAACCACCTCTCCACACACTAAACCACCTCTCCACACACTAAACCACCTCTCCACACACTAAGCCACCTCTCCACACACTAAACCACCTCTCCACACACTAAACCACCTCTCCACACTAAGCCACCTCTCCACACACTAAGCCACCTCTCCACACACTAAGCCACCTCTCCACACACTAAACCACCTCTCCACACACTAAGCCACCTCTCCACACACTAAGCCACCTCTCCACACTAAGCCACCTCTCCACACACTAAGCCACCTCTCCACACACTAAGCCACCTCTCCACACTAAGCCACCTCTCCACACACTAAGCCACCTCTCCACACACTAAGCCACCTCTCCACACTAAGCCACCTCTCCACACACTAAGCCACCTCTCCACACACTAAACCACCTCTCCACACTAAGCCACCTCTCCACACACTAAGCCACCTCTCCACACACTAAACCACCTCTCCACACTAAGCCACCTCTCCACACACTAAGCCACCTACAAACCACACTAAGCCACCTCTCCACACAAACCACACTAAGCCACCTCTCTGCTGCAGGTGCTCAAATCTGGCGCGGGAATGAGCGTGTTGTGCGGAGCCATGCTGCTGTGTGCACTGCTCATGCTGCCCTACCACGTGGCTGCTCATGCTCCAGGCCTCCCAGCGCCAGATTCCAGTGTGGTCCAAGGTCAGTGGTCCAGCGTGGTCCAGTGTGAGGTGCTCTTTCACCTCACACATAATTAAGACGTGTCAGCATACATCCTCAGCCATAAACACAGTTTGAGAGATCACAAGCATCTCACCAACAACCAATTAATGCCAATTGTTGGGGAATATCCTTGAAGCAGTTAATTGGCACCACCACTCACCCACAGCTTGTCTACCTCAGTATTGAACCGTCACAATTTGGCTTTAATAAAGATTACTTTATTTATCACGTTGGTTGTGGAGAGGTGACGCCCGTTACGGTACAGTATGGTGACGACCGTTACGGTACAGTGTTGTGACGCCCGTTACGGTACAGTATGGTGACGACCGTTACGGTACAGTGTTGTGACGCCCGTTACGGTACAGTATGGTGACGCTTGTTACTGTACAGTATTGTGACGCCGTTACGGTACAGTATTGTGACGCCCGTTACGGTACAGTATTGTGACGCCCGTTACGGTACAGTATGGTGACGCTTGTTACGGTACAGTATTGTGACGCCGTTACGGTACAGTGTTGTGACGCCCGTTACGGTACAGTGTTGTGACGCTCGTTACGGTACAGTATTGTGACGCCCGTTACGGTACAGTGTTGTGACGCCCGTTACGGTACAGTATTGTGACGCTCGTTACGGTACAGTATGGTGACGCTCGTTACGGTACAGTATTGTGACGCCCGTTACGGTACAGTATGGTGACGCCCGTTACGGTACAGTATTGTGACGCCCGTTACGGTACAGTATTGTGACGCCCGTTACGGTTCAGTATGGTGACGCCCGTTACGGTTCAGTATGGTGACGCGACTTTAAGGGGCCGGATTACATTAAATTAAAAGTTGTTCAATTTCAATCAAACTTTTTTTTACTTGTTGTATATAAAAAGTGTTGCAACTGTGCTAGGTTTCAGGGTCGCAGCCTAAAAAGAAAGGGAGGATTATTTTTTCAACGAATTTTACACATTTTCAATAATTCATTACAACCGCAAGTTTCAAATGAAATCATTTCTATGATACTCATCAACCACATTGGCATGTTATAAAGGATTTGTGTAAAAAGTATTATCCAAAATATGTTTAGTTTTACTAATACAAAGTCAAAGTTTCCCCCTAAATTTATGCCAATATATCATGTTTGGAAATATATATAAAATCAATAAATGAACTTAGGAATAAAGTGTTTTATAGAGATTGTTCACTCTACATATAATGTGTAAATTCCATGTAAATTGAAAACAAATGAAAGAGTAGTGTCAATTTTATGTTACTTGACAATGAATGAAGTCAAAGATCCTGCCACCTGTGGTTGAGGTTGACATCAACCAATTTCCTCCAAACTTTGCACCCTTACAGATAGACTTACGTTCTCTAAGGTGTACAAGTTTCGTGCAAATCGCCCGATAAAAAATAAAAAGAACAAAATTCGAGAACAAAATCAATTTTTTTTGCATAAAATTAAATATTAAAATATTATATTATATGCTATTGTGATAGCTTAGAGTCATAGACATGATTACAGTTGACAATGGTGTTTGATGTTAATTTTTTATCATTTTGGAAAATTTTTGACACATAATTAAATATTTTTTCTACCTTCCTATTTATGCTTCGATGCTAAGACTTGGACCAGATGAACCCAATTTCATATAAACTAGTCAAAAACGTTTGATTGAAATCGAACCAGTTTTCATTTATTGCATATTTTCGTAATACGGCACCTTAATTAATTAAAAATATAACATTGGGGCTGTACTATGGGATCGAACTAACATCCCTAGACCTATCAGGGACACGAGCTACCGACTGAACCATGATGGGCTCCATAGTATCTCAGCCAGAAGTAACTTGACTCATCTGGAATATGGAGTCGCTTGCTCAGGTCCTCAACGATGTAAACAAATTAAAATTATTACCCAGAGAGAGCAAGTGAGAGTGATAAAGTGAGCGAGAGTGTGAAGGAGAGGGAAGTAATTATCATAATATGAGTGGGAGAGTGAGAGTGGGAGAGTGAGAGTGAGAGAGAGTGAGAGTGAGAGAGTGACCAACTATGCCAGAGACACAGGACAAGGTGGCCGCGTGCTGTGACCTTGACGTGACCTGTGTGCTCCTCCGTGCACTAAGAACCCCCCTGCTCTCTGTCCCTCAGGTGGTGGCTTACTGGCTCAAGATCACAGCCCTCACCTGTGTCTACCCCGGGCTCCTCTTGTCTGCCGCCCCCTCAGAGGTAAGACCCACCTCTACACACCTGCCTCTACCCCCCTCACACCTGTCAAAGCAGCAGCATATATACAATGCTTACATTAAACCAGCTGTATTCCTTTATACCCAACACGACACCGTAGTGACCAGGTGTGTCCTCTGCAGGTGTGGCCGGCGGTGGTGGCACTCCGGCGGTGCTGGGCGTGGCGGTGCCTGCGTCAGGACGACCCAGGACTCCACCTCTCCAGCCTCGACCTCGGGGCAGGCGCTGACGACTCCCTCAGGAAGGGTCGAAGGATCTCCCGGTCCTCCCACGCCACCGACACCACCTTCCTCTCCTCTCCCGCCCACTCTGCCAGGGACGCCGCCACACCTCCACCCTCCCTCACCAGGGTGTGATGGTGGCGTCACTCCCTCACCAGGGTGTGATGGCGGCGTCACTCCCTCACCAGGGTGTGATGGTGGCGTCACTCCCTCACCAGGGTGTGATGGTGGCGTCACTCCCTCACCAGGGTGTGATGGCGGCGTCACTCCCTCACCAGGGTGTGATGGCGGCGTCACTCCCTCACCAGGGTGTGATGGTGGCGTCACTCCCTCACCAGGGTGTGATGGTGGCGTCACTCCCTCACCAGGGTGTGATGGTGGCGTCACTCCCTCACCAGGGTGTGATGGTGGCGTCACTCCCTCACCAGGGTGTGAGGGACGGTATAGCAAGAACTCTCTCACTACCACATATCGTCTCGCACAAAAGAAATATAGTTTTCTGAGTGTTACCCACTGAGCAACGCGGGAATATGGAGGCTGGGCATATTACAGATGAGAGGAACGAGGCACCGCCACTCCCTGAGAGGAGTATCGGTGAGGTGTTCGCCGCCGTGGTGAGTGGTGGTGTGAGGTGGGTGGTGAGGTAGGCAGGTACACACATTCATGAACATTAAGTGAGTCAAGAGGCTTGCGTAGGCCGTAAAAATGAGGTACACAGGTGCCTCGTCCGCTTACATACCTCAGGGCTGGTTCATGAATCAGCTAGGCAAGTACCTGCCAACATTACATCTTCCCTGAGTGATGGCGGCGTGCACAAACCCCTGATGAGCTACGAAGCACCAAGGGCTGTGTATAACAACAATAACATCTGAGTGGCAAGTTTCCAGGCTCGTAAACTGCTTAATACATGTCGACAAATCCGCCAAACATCGAGGAAAGATGTACAGGTTTCGTAAGCGATTGAGCAAAGGTTTGTTGAATCCTGGCCGTGAGTGAGAGTACACTCTCTCCCAAGTCCTCCCATTACCAGCCAGGGTTCGTCAACCGTTTACACAACCCCAAACAAAACCTCTACATATTTCCTTAATCACGGAGGCTTTGTTTACATTTATTAAGCAGTTTGCGAGCTTGGAAACTTCACAACCCAAGGTTGTTATTGTTATAAACAACCTCGCAGCGCTTCAGAGCTCGTAAACTGTTTAATAAGTGTAAATAAAGCTACCATGTTTGTTGTTGTTGTTGCTAGGCGCTGAGCAGCAGGTGACACAACCTGCTGCTCAGCCGTCTATTCTTTCCTCACTCTCCTAAGTAAGGAGGAGGTAGGCTGGGGCCCAGATTCACGAAAGCACTTACGCAAGTACTTACGAACGTGTACATCTTTCCTCAATCTTTGGCGGCTTTGGTTACATTTATTAAACAGTTTACAAGCATGAAAACTTCCCATTCAACTGTTGTTATTGTTATAAACAGCCTCCTGGTGCTTCGGAGCTCATTAACTGTTTAATAATTGGAAACAAAGCCGCCAAAGATTGAGAAAAGATGTACAGGTTCGTAAATGTTTGCGTAAGTGCTTTCGTGAATCTGGCTCCTGGTCTCCCGGGCACACCTGACTGTACGGCTGGTTGCCCGGGTACTGCGGCCCGGCCACCAGAAGGTGGAGGTGGACCCGCTCAAGCAGAGACAACATTGAGCGAGGAAGGTGTGGGCGTGACAAGCCTGCAGGCACCCGAGGAACTCATCAATATAACATCTGCAACATGTGTGAGGTTGGCAAGTGTCAAACTTGTTTTCAGGCACATAGAGAGGCCTTCAGAACATTATATGCAATCTATGTAAGACCAGCATTTAAACATGCAGCCCCGGGTGAGGAGTCCCCACCTCACAATACACAAAATATAACTAGATAAAGGGCCGAAATATGTACTTGACTGGATGTGTGTGACCTTGGCATCATTACACACATCAAAGATCACTGTTGAGGTTCACTGTTAATTAATGCTGGGTTTCGAAAACAATTAACGAACCTTGCTATGTAAAGTCATTCCCGATTGAAAATGGCAAAAATCGGATTGGCAAATTACTCGTGTCGTTGGCCAATTACAAGCTAGCAATCATGACGTCAGAGGCATTGTGGGCGTGTTATTGGTCAATAATGACTCCTTTCATGTTATTCCTAACCCCGCTGTAGCAGACAATTAGAAGCTTAAGCTTAAAACTGTAAATTGATATGTTGACATTGTGTGGATGTTACAGCAGGTGTTCTGAGTGTACCAAGCCACCATGATCATTAAAGTGTTACTTTAATTACCCGAGTGTTTCGCACCCCCCGCCCGAGCGTGTGCCCTCGCCTCGAACACCAACCCGTCCTCAGACCAGTCTGTAAACAGTCTTTCATTCGTAAACAGTGGGTTTGGCGGGTGGAGTAACAGCATTTGCCTTGTGTTCATGAGGCCGGGCTGCAGGAGGGCGTGTGAGGATCCTCTGGGCATGAGGCTGGCTGGTTATTAGGACCGCTGCTCCACCACTGCCAAGGTAAGGTGAGGCGAGGTTATTATGAGAGAAAACACGAGTTCAGTATAGCTGTATAACTCATGAAAGGAATATGAGGACTGAGTGAAGGAATGGTGGTCAACCACCTGAACCATCAACCTTGAGGTTCGCAAGCTACAACTACACTGTTTTCTGTACAGTTAAGTCATTGTGGGGGATTGTACAGTTTTATTGAAAACTATAATGTGTGTTAGCTATACATTTACAATAACTTTGGCTCGTTGAAGTGACAGTGTTTGTCATCACCATTGTGTGTTGTCATCACCAGTGTTGTCATCACCAGTGTTGTTGTCATCACCAGTGTTGTCATCACCAGTGTTGTCATCACCATTGTGTGTTGTCATCACCAGTGTGTTGTCATCACCATTGTGTGTTGTCATCACCAGTGTGTTGTCATCACCAGTGTTGTCATCATCACCAGTGTGTCGTCATCACCAGTGTTGTAATCACCAGTGTGTCGTCATCACCAGTGTTGTCATCACCAGTGTGTTGTCATCACCAGTGTGTTGTCATCACCAGTGTTGTCATCACCAGTGTTGTCATCACCAGTGTTGTCATCACCAGTGTTGTCATCACCAGTGTGTTGTCATCACCAGTGTGTTGTCATCACCAGTGTTGTCATCAGTGAACACGGGTGTCGGGTGCACAGTGAACACGGTGTCGGTGCACAGTGAACACGGGTATCGGTGCACAGTGAACACGGGTGTCGGTGCACAGTGAACACGGGTGTCGGTGCACAGTGAACACGGGTGTCGGTGCACAGTGAACACGGGTGTCGGTGCACAGTGAACACGGGTGTCGGTGCACAGTGAACACGGGTGTCGGTGCACAGTGAACACGGGTGTCGGTGCACAGTGAACACGGGTGTCGGTGCACAGTGAACACGGGTGTCGGTGCACAGTGAACACGGGTGTCGGTGCACAGTGAACACGGGTGTCGGTGCACAGTGAACACGGGTGTCGGTGCACAGTGAACACGGGTGTCGGTGCACAGTGAACACGGGTGTCGGTGCACAGTGAACACGGGTGTCGGTGCACAGTGAACACGGGTGTCGGTGCACAGTGAACACGGGTGTTGGTGCACAGTGAACATGGGTGTCGGTGCACAGTGAACACGGGTGTCGGTGCACAGTGAACACGGGTGTCGGTGCACAGTGAACACGGGTGTTGGTGCACAGTGAACACGGGTGTCGGTGCACAGTGAACATGGGTGTAGGTGCACAGTGAACACGGATGTCGGTGCACAGTCGTACTGTAAGGAGTGTCTCAGCTACCTTTGTAAAATGTTTAAAGTACCTAACTAATATGTTAGTGCCTGAACCATCAAATTACCTCTTTAAGAATGTCTAATCCTCCTGACTCCCCTATAAAGAGTGCCTGAAGCCACAGACTCCTGGCAGAAAGTGTACTATGATAAATTGCCGAGATTGTGTTGATCCCAAAACTGTTTTTTTTAGTGTTCATAAATAATCAAAATACGTTTGCAGCAGCAGGCTTTGTAGGCGTCGACAGTAAGGCTCCCAACCACTCCAGCTCACGTGACAAGATCAGTCTAAATGCAAATCCGATGTTTCAGGTTTATCACATTAGCACTGTGTAATGCCCCAGTTAGCAACACAATGGCCACGCCAGCAGCCTTGGAGCTGGCTAACGTAATCACCCAACATGAGCTGTTGATTAACAAAAGGTGGTCGTATCTTGGTACATATATTGTGCGAGTCTGACGTGCGTGTTTGTTCTGCATATTGTGAAGGAGGTTATGTGTGCTCTACATTGGCATGGGTTCCGTATGTGTAATTCACACATGGGAAGTGGATTATGACTTCGTTCCGCATTATGTGAGGTGAGTACGTACACACACGCGCAAGCACACACACACACACACACACACACACACACACACACACACACACACACACTGGACAATGTGGTCGTGTACTGGAATATCTCCCATCTCCACTTCCACCCCCCCCCCCCCCCCAGGCAAAATTATCAAGTTATAAACTCAGGAAGGCTTCTAATCTTGAGAGCCGCAGCTGTATTATCATAGCCATCCAAAACCATTTAAATAAACCAAACAAGTTAATGCTGTTGTATATCCCTGCCTTAGAGAAGGGACTGGGAGACTGTCAACCTCACATAATGATAACAACCTCACAAAGGGCTATAATGATCTCACACTTTAAGAATGTACTCCCGTATATTATCAAGGCGGCAGGAGACAGAGAAAGACAGAGAAAGACAGAGAAAGACAGAGAGACAGAGAGAGAGAGAGAGAGAGAGAGAGAGAGAGAGAGAGAGAGAGAGAGAGCGAGAGAACGAGCGAGAGAGAGAGCGAGAGAGAGAGCGAGAGCGAGAGAGAGAGAGAGAGAGCACTGTAAATGTGGCTTCCTACCAGCCATGGCACATAATTTCCAATCGTATCTTTGCGGGAATTAAACGGAATTAGAGTTGGATTAGCATGAGAACTGAACTTGAGTGGCGTCGCAATATGAGGAGGAAGGCAGGAGCCGGAGACACCCACCATGCCTTCCCCTTGACGACTGAGTCAACCTTGTAATTACCTCTCGCCATGAGTGCCTCCGGCGAGTACTAGATTAATCCCAAGCGACATCTGATTCCCAGATTGGCTCTGGGTGTTTCGGAATGGTGTCGTCGTGCATAGCAGTAGTATAATAGATGGAATAGTTGGTGCAAATTGCGCTGTCCCAGGTCTGTGACATATTGATAAAGTTCTCAATATAATACTGCCCTCAGGTTATTCATAGGCAACCCAAGATGACACTCTGTCTTTAAGAGCGCATGCTTTAGTTAACTCACCAGTTCTGTCTTGCATTGGGACTCTAATGTGGAATGAGATCAATAGGAGATAAACGCTGTTTTCATCATTGTTTATTATATTATATCTGTGCCTTGCTTCAGGCACAAGCACGTCTCACTTATGTCTTAAGGCGTTGAGTGCATTTAACGGGTCAACTTTGGATACACATTTGTTTGAGTGCGAGGAGTATGGCAAACAATTATGTGTGAAGAGTGGAGGTCCAGTTATTTATACGAGCTCCCCACTGAGAATAGAAACCATCTCCCACTGCCACGCCACCTGCAGCTTCTGGGGGCACCAGTGGACTGGTGTAGGGAACCATCAGTGTACATAGTTGGCAGAGTGATCACTCTATAATCTGAGCATTATTCTGGCCGAAGTCATTGTATTTTGCCTCAAGTCGAAGCGTGGATTGTTCTTCAGTCTTCTTGGTTGGGAAGGGAAGGATAGTAATTTGGAAATGAGGATCCCCGATGGTGCAGCGAAGTGCCATAGTTGACTCTCAGTCAACTATACAGGCTGAGCTCAGGAACCTGATAGACGCTGAGTTCTGCTGCAGATTTTGTAGTTCATTTTGAGGAACGCTGACCGCCGATAAAGCAGGCTCGGAGGGCGTCTGTGCACAGGTTAACTAAGCATCTTTATTGAAATATAAGAGATTGCAGCACAGAGCGAAGTGCTGTGCTGCAATCTCTCTCTCTCTCTCTCTCTCTCTCTCTCTCTCTCTCTCTCTCTCTCTCTCTCTCTCTCTATATATATATATATATATATATATATATATATATATATATATATATAATATATATAACTGAAAACTCACACCCCAGAAGTGACTCGAACCCATACTCCCAGAAGCAACGCAACTGGTATGTACAAGACGCCTTAATCCACTTGACCATCACGACCGGACATAATGAGGTGATAGCCGAGGCTATTTGAACCACCCCACCGCCGGCACTCGGATAGTAATCTTGGGCATAGCATTTTACCAAATCACCTCATTCTTTGGGGCACACGTGAGGAACACAAATGCGTCTTGTACATACCAGTTGCGTTGCTTCTGGGAGTATGGGTTCGAGTTCAATAAAACGCATTTGTGTTCCTCACGTGTGCCCCAAAGAATGAGGTGATTTGGTAAAATGCTATGCCCAAGATTACTATCCGAGTGCCGGCGGTGGGGTGGTTCAAATAGCCTCGGCTATCACCTCATTATGTCCGGTCGTGATGGTCAAGTGGATTAAGGCGTCTTGTACATACCAGTTGCGTTGCTTCTGGGAGTATGGGTTCGAGTCACTTCTGGGGTGTGAGTTTTCAGTTGCATATTATCCTGGGGACCATTCAGGCTTGTTCGCATATAATATATATATATATTCTCTCTTATTTTTTGTTTCTTACTTTCTTTATCTTATTATTATTATTATTATTATTATTATTTATCACTGTAGAAATACATATCAACAAAACCACGAAGCCGCCAGGTACACTTACAGTTAGAGTAAAAAATAATATGAATGTATGGATTTATGTAAATTTATTTATGAAAACATTCGTCTATTCAAAGACAAGAAGAACTATGCTGAGGTAATGAATCATTTGGACATCCATTGGCGGTAATGGCGACACATAGGTAATGGCATTGGACGTAGGTGTTGGACGTGGATGTTGGACATAGGTGTTGGACGTGGATGTTGGACATAGGTGTTGGACGTGGGTCGGACATGGGTGTTGGACGTGGGTGCTGGGCGTGGGTCGGACATGGGTGTTGGACGTGGGTGGGACATGGGTACTGGGCGTGGGTGCTGGGCGTGGGTGGGACATGGGTGCTGGACGTGAGTGGGATATGGGTGTTGGACGTGGGTGGGACATGGGTGCTGGACGTGGGTGGGACATGGGTGCTGGACGTGGGTGGGACATGGGTGTTGGACGTGGGTGGGACATGGGTGCTGGACGGGGTGGGACATGGGTGCTGAACGTGGATGGGTTATGGGTGCTGGATCCGGTTGAGATATGGGTGCTGGGTCCGGTTGAGATATGGGTGCTGGATCCGGTTGAGATATGGGTGCTGGACGTGGGCGGGACATAGGTGCTGGCCACGGGTAAGACATGGGTGCTAGACATGGTATACACGTTAAGGTTGTATGTCTGTATGAAGGGCTGAGTATGACCAAACAACAGAGTGAGAGGTCACAGACGCCACAAAAATGGTCAACGTTTCCAACAGAAACCATAAGAATTAAGAACAAAAAGAGTTTATTAGAAACCATTCAGAAACATAGAGAGACTCCCGTATATATATATTATTAGAAAACAATACAAGAGGCCATATAACGAAAGAGAGTAGACAATATCAATAAGTATTAGAAACCATTTGAGATCGCTTACCAAGACAAGAGTCGTTAATAATTTAATAAGTCGAAGAATAAAAATATAACCTTAACGATCTACACGAAATCTTTAAAAATATAAAGAAACCAAATGTAGCTAAAGAAAACTATTAAACAAAACTAATAATCAATATTACGAATGAAATGTCACAAGGGAAGAAAACTATTAGGAGAAAGTGCTAAGCCATTACGATTATATAGCACTTGGAAGGGGTCAGGATAAGGATTTGAGATGGGGGGGGGGAGAAGGAATGGTGTCTAACCACTTGGACGGTCGGGGATTGAACGCCAACCTGCATGAAGCGAGGCCGTCACTCTACCATCCAGGCTAAGTGGTTGGGCTGTCACAAGAGAACAAACAGAAACCAAGAGTAGTAAAGATAACTTTAAGAAATGTCTTTCAGAGCATATTGTACACCGGCGGAGAACCCGGGCAACCCCTTCACCATGATAACGGACAGAAGGTGGTAGAATACTCGATAAGATCGCTGACGGTTGCCATGAGGTGACAGGAGCCAGGAGGTGCCAGGAGCCAGGAGGCGCCAGGAGCCAGGAGGCGCCAGGAGCCAGAAGGCGCCAGGACCCAGGAGTCGCCAGGAGCCAGGAGACGCCAGGAGCCAGGAGGCTCCATGAGCCAGGAGGCGCCATGAGCCAGGAGCCGCCCATGAGCCAGGAGCCGCCCATGAGCCAGGAGCCGCCCATGAGCCAGGAGCCGCCCATGAGCCAGGAGCCGCCCATGAGCCAGGAGCCGCCCATGAGCCAGGAGCCGCCCATGAGCCAGGAGACGTCATGAGCCAGGAGGCGCCATGAGACACTACAGAACGCTGTGGAAGCGGATGAAGTTGATGAAGCATATAAGGAGGTAGATGAGGAAGCAGATCCTGTCGAGGACTGCCGCGAGGAACACCCACTCGTGTCTGATGACCGCCTCTGGCAGGTGGGGAGAGGTGAGCGGGTAGTGGTAGGCCGACACCGTCGTCAACGATGACGTCGTCGTCGTTGTCGTCGTCCCCAGCTCTACGTCTTCAGACTTGAGGAGGTGAGGCAGAGTCCGTCTGAATCCAGATACCTGAGAGAGAGAATGAGAGAGAGGTGAGGGAGAGTGACGAGGACGAGAGGTGAGGTAGTGTTGGGGAAGAGAAGAAAAAATCAAGAAGACGCTCGGAAAATTGGATAGCATTGCAGGGTAATGGAGAACGTTTGTGCCTCGGACGCTTGACTTAACACGCTCACGTTACCAGACATGCAGCTAAAGCCATGCTGCCCTGTCAATACTCTCCCAAACTTTGTATAAGTGACAGCATGAACACCTCAGCGGGTGTTCTTCCTATTAGAAGTGAGGGGGCGTGTCACTTACCACGGTGACACATATTCCTAAGGCGGTGTGTTCACTCACAGAATAAGTGCCGCTGTCCTATAGCCTCGACATTCGGAGCAAAGTGCTACCATACCTGAGAAAAATGCTCACCAAGTTATTGTAGTCAGAGAGGAAGAGCCAGGGAGCGAGGTAGGAGAGAGGGGTGGTGAGGAAGCGTGGGAGGCCGGCGGTGTGCGGGTGGTGCACCATCCTCACCACCACCACACTCACAAACAGCACCACCATCACCACAATCACCTGTTCGCACACCAGCTGAACTGTGGGAGGCGAGAAGAACAAGGTCTGAGCACTGAACGATGGACACCAATAGTCTATTAGCTGTGTAACGCACTCTTTACCAGTCATTCATCACCATTGTAACATGATGCACATTTATACATTGTGGAATGCAACAAAAATACAGCACAATATAATAATACAATACTACACAATATAAGTAAAACGTAAGTCACCGTAATGGGGCTGAAAATAAAGGTGAGGACAGGTCCGCGATGGAGCATTATCAAAGGGTGTAGAAACAGTTCAAGTATGTGGTAAGAAGGTGAGGTGAATGGCGAAGAGTTAAAAGGAATGTTCCTATGAACTGCTCACAGCCTTGCCTTACACAGGGACACCACACTCTTCACAGGACGGACCCTAGCGTCGTCCCCTCCAGGTGTGTGGGCTGGGTGTCCACACACTACATCTTCAGGTGTGTGGGCCGAGTGTCCACACACTACATTTTCAGGTGTGTGGACCGGGTGTCCACACACTACATCTTCAGGTGTGTGGGCTGGGTGTCCACACACTACATCTTCAGGTGTGTAGCCCCCCTTCCCATCCGGTCCATTGGTGCCGTGAGGGGGCTTAGTGGTCAGCTGCCGGAGTGTGATGCTCCATGGGACATTCCTTTGTCCTTTTGTGCCCTTATGCTCCTGCTGCTGTCTTCTCCAATTCTGCCAGATAGCTTTTCCTTTTCCTTATGTTTCGTTTTTCTTCCCCCCTCTTCTCCTATCTGCTTATTGTTTCATGCCGACTTTTTGCTTGTTTTGGTTATTCTTTTGGACTTCTTCTATTTTGATGCCCGGATGCTTGGGGAGGCATACTCTAGCATCCGTAGAACTGTAGTACCCAACGTTGAGAGCGAAGGGAACCTTTTTTGTCAATCCTCCTTTCGTCACTGAACCCAATCTCGACGGACTGACGGTTCTTAAGATGTCGTTTGTGGGGCGTATACTCACGACGCACCCCTAGGGAGCCCCGACATGATCGGCGATAGCTTCTTGTTGGGTGTCCTGCCTCTAATTGTGGCTCCATGGTGGGTATGGGGGCACATTCGTGAATGAATGTTTTTCTATTCGTACTTATGTCTAATTCTGTTCCTCTTTTACCTTCTCAGGCTCATAGGGTAGGCGACCAAGCCCCCGAGTAGGACCGTGTTGAAAGACTGGGCTCTGTAGCCCCCACTGCATTGGGCCCCAACCTTGCTCCTCCTTTAACCTTTATGACTACTCCCCTTGACTCCCCTCCCTCCTCTGTGGTTGGGTCGAGCCCCAAGCCCCCAGTGGTGACCACCTTGTCCCCTGACACTGCCCAGTCTCTAGTTGTGACTACTGTGGCTTTTAACCCCTCTTTCTCTCTGGGGGGTTCTCAACGCCGTCCTCGATACGGTCGCACTCGCTCAATTCCTTCCGGTACTGATGCATATCAAGCCTTGTTTGGTCCCGCGTCGTGGGCCAAATATTTTGAACTCCTACTTCTTGATTCTGCGCCTCCTGACGATTTCTCCCTTCATAGGCATATTGTTGAATCCGTAGATGCCTCTGTTACTTTCCACCCCATCCGTCTCGGTACACATATCGTTGCTGCTCCTTCTCAGGATGCAGCCTCTCGCTTGGCCGCCTTGTCCTGCCTTGTCGAGACCCCTGTTTGGGTCTCCAAGAACGCTCGGTTGAATGCCAATGTTGGCACTATTCTCCTCCCACTCCATGTTGCTACCGGTGTTCGGAATCTCCAGGACTGCCACGAAGATATTCGTCATATCCTCGATGCCCAGAGCCATTCTGTCCTCCAGGTAGACTCGTTTACTCGTCCCCCTCGTGGTCATCGCCGTCAACCCTTTTGGGTTGTGAAGATTATCTTTGATGGTAGGACCCTTCCGCCCTGTCATTCTTGCTGGTGCCAGGTGCTCTGTCCAGGAGTACATTCCTTCTCCCGGCTCTGTAATAAGTGCTGGAGGTTTGGGCATGGTGCCCTCCGCTGCTCTGGTACTGTCTTTCTCTGTCCTTTGTGTGGGGGTGAAAGTCATTCTAAGTCGGAGTGCACTTCTCCCCAGGCTCGCTGCCTCAATTGCGGTGAGGCCCACCCTACCTTCTCCCATGTATTGATACATTACAAGCTTGAGGTAGCCGTCCTCAACTTGAAGCACTGGGAGCGTTTGTCTTTTCCTGAGGCGAGGCGCAAAGTTTGCCGACTCCCGCCTTATGCTAACGTCTCTTATGCTCGCGAGTTTCACTCTTCCTCTCCTTGTCCTTCCCACCTTCCTCAGACCCAAATCCGTTTCCAAGCCTTGGACCCTGATATGCCCACTGCCCCCTCCTCTGTTCCTTTGAGTTCTGTCCCTCCTGGTCCTCTGTCTGGGGTTCCCCTTCTTTCTGCCCGGTCTGTCATGTCTCCTGTGTCTTCTTCCTCGTTTCCCTCCGATCCTCCTTCCCATTCTTCACCTCCGTTTATTGGCTCTCCACGCTGCCTGTCAGTATGGGCTGATGTCCATCGCTCTCCCAACGGCCGTCGTGTATGCTCTCGTTCTGCTTCTCCTGTTGAGATGCTGGAATCCGTTGCCCAGTACATATTTGCTGGGACACCTGTCATTTTGAGTCAGAAGCGTAAGTCTGGCTCCTCTCCTTCCTCCTCCCCAGCAGGTAAAAAGGCTTCACTTTCTTCCTCGCCCTCTACTTCTGACTCTCGGTCCGTCCCATCCCGTTTCGGTGGTTACGCCCCCTGTTCCTGCTATGGAGGTCTCTTTGGCCCCTCACTTTCCTCTCGGTTGGTGCCCTGCTGAGGTGCATCCCCTGGTTTCTGTCCCTCCTGCTGCTGTCCTTGACCCTCGGTTATCCCCCCTCTTCTCTCCCTGCTCCGGACCCTAGTCGACCGCCTCCGGTCGGTTCTCTAGCTCCGTTCCCTCCTTCTTTACTCAGTTTACCCATGCCTCCTAACCCTGACTTCGCTGACCCTGACCCTGATCCTGCGCTTCTTTAACGTGCTGTGTTCCCTTTTTGCCTTTGTTTCTTCGTTGTTCTCTGTTGCTGTCCTTTCTCTTCTCGTCGATGTCTATTCTTCAATGGAACGGTCGTGGTTATTACCCCAATTTCCTTGAACTCCAGCTTCTGATTTCACGGTTTTCGCCCCTTTGTGTCTGTCTCCAGGAGCCGATGCTTGGTGCTCGTCCTGGTCGCTTTTGTGGCTATTCCTTTCTCTCCCCCCCCCAGCTGTTGCTGGGGCTCCTAACTCTTCTGCTCTCTTGATTCGCTCTGATGTTCCCTTTGTCCCCTTACTTTTTCCTTTGCCTCTCCATTGTTTTGCTGCTCGTATCTTTGTGAGGAAATGGTACACCGTTTGTTCCATTTATCTCCCCCCGAGTGTCCCGCTTTCTCTTCCCGATCTGAAACACTTCCTGGACTCCTTGCCAGAGCCTGTGCTCCTGCTGGGTGATATCAATTGTCGTCATTCCCTTTGGGGTGATGTTCTGACGAACACCCGGCCCGGGTGTCCACACATTATAAGACACTACACAACAATGATGCAATAACACACAATATAATAATACAGTACAATGTACAATGAAATATTCAAGACATTACATTACAAAACAATACAGCGTAATATAAAAAATTATTTGTAATTAGCATAATAATTATCATAAATAAATAAATAAATATGTTTATTCAGGTAAGGTACATACATACATACAAGTGATGTTACATTAATGGATTGATATATAGATAGAGCTAGTACATACAATGCCTAAAGCCACTATTACGCAATGCGTTTCGGGCAACAAACGCATCATGAAAAATAACAGTAGCTGCAATAATTATAATAAAAGTAATTAAAAACAAATAATAATATTAATAAAATTAGTAATAAAATAATAAGAATAACAATAATATAACAATAAGAATAACAATAACCATGAAGACAACAGGTGTCCACAGAGGCTAAAGTCGGCCGCTGTGTGTGATTAATTAGGCAAGCTTTGTAACTGCTCTCTTATTACAGTCATCAAGCTGTACCCTGAGTCAGGGTCCCGCTACAGCCACCACATGAGAGGGACTTACCTATGAGGAGGTATGAGAGGGGGCGTGGGCCATTACATGAGAGAGACTTACCTATGAGTGGGGTGTGGGAGGGGGCGTGGGCCACCACATGAGAGGTGTAGGCCACAAAGAGCATGTCCAAGATGAGACACAGTCCTCCCACGGTGAGCTTCTCCCCGGCCCCTGGCGGGAGGAGGAACACCACCAGCGTCAGCAGTGACAGACCTGGGGGTTAAGAGCGTCAGCAGTGACAGACCTGGGGGTTAAGAGCGTCAGCAGTGACAGACCTGGTGGTTAACAGTGTCAGCAACCTAAGCTGCAGCACATAAGAGCCGAAAGTGCAAAACCTATCCCAGTTGCAACAACAGCAACACAACTGTTGCAGGAAATTGTCAGCAGTGTTTGTCCTTTGGTATGGGAGTGTCAGTACCGACATTCCCTGGACCATGTTGAGGACTAAAGTATACTCTGCGGTTGGTCAGTGAGGTACTGTGGTGGGCTTAATGAGCCTCCAGAGGTAGACAGGTCTCACGCTCAACACCAAACCAACCCAGCACATCACCATAGTTATTACATATAATAGCTTGGTCTTTCTTTAACAGGTGCCACGAACCAAGGATTTTCCTGTTTTTTTTTTTTAGTTTTTTTCCTTCCAGTGTAAACATGGAAACATTCTGACCACTCCAGGTGGAAACTCTGTGAGTGCGGCATGATCTCCCACATTACATCACCGAATGCTTAGTTATTAGATCTTTCAGACCCGGTGGCATGAGCTTTGCAATTACTTCATTCACTCTCGTGTTCTTGAAGATATCCTCATATTGCACCCAAAATTTGCCAGTGTAGACTACTGAACATATGGCCTTGTATGACAAACCATCCTGCGAGATGAGGACTTCTAGTATAACTGATTCCTTATTCACTCTTGTGTTCATGATATCCTCATAATGCACCCAGAGTCTGCCAGTGCAGACTACTTATCACATGCCACTGGATGACTAACCATCCTGTGCGATGGGGATTTTTTAGTTCAACGTAGCTAGCTTTTTGACACACTGTACTCCCTTTCATATAGTCTAGGGTAGCTGCAACAATACCTAATGTATTAATAAAAAAAATTCCCTGCCATGCCAAGCGTTGACAGATCCATTACACGGGGTGCATGAGGGCGGGATGGGTCGGGCTCCCCAAAGATGGAGACGGCACCTCCCACAACTACACGTCTTTCTAGATATATACCCACCACCTGGCCAAGCTTGTAATTGCCTGCCTACTGTTATGAACACCTGTGATAGGCTCTACACCTGGTTATATCTTATATACATCTGGCTGCGCTTTACGCACCTGGCTCCACCTCTGTGTCTTGCTAATTCGCCACCCACCTCCAGAGGTTATACACCTGCCACACCTACAATCATGCCTCTTCCTTGGCATGCTTGCCCAAGATGTAGATAACCTATTAAGGACACGTGTGTAACCTCTGCTCATCTCCATAAACACCATCCTACACCGTTTGCACACACCTGTCACGGGGAGCTTGATGATCCAGGAGTAGGCCGGGGCATCTCGGGTCAGGATGAAGGTGACCCAGAGGGAGATGTAAGGCTCCGGACAGCAGTCGTAGGCGTTGAGGTGTCGTGTGATCCCTGCCTCGACCACCCGCCACTCCCCTCGGGTGAGGCCCTCACCTTCCTCGCCGTCCCGCTGGGGAATATCCACCTGTACAGGGTGAGAGACACAGACCTCACAGTGAACACCTCTCATTGACTACCAGAGGTGGAGCTCTAGCTCTTTATGCCCCGCCTCCTAGCCTTGTTTTGATCAGGCCTTTGTTGACCTAAGCTGCGGAACAC
Source organism: Procambarus clarkii (assembly GCF_040958095.1). Taxonomy (NCBI): domain Eukaryota; kingdom Metazoa; phylum Arthropoda; class Malacostraca; order Decapoda; family Cambaridae; genus Procambarus; species Procambarus clarkii. Next base: position 5,692,774 of record NC_091236.1, on the reverse strand, counting down.
ACAGGACCAGATTCTGGTGTTCTCACAGAGGCGAGGGGAGCATTATGTCACCTAACAAACATCAACATGGGTTCTGGAAAGGGAAATCATGCCTGATAAACTCTTTGGAATTCTATAAATTGATAAAATAACGAGGATAAAGCAGGACAGAGAAGGATGGACAGACTGCATATTTCTGGACTGTCAAAAAGCTTTTAATACAGTACCACACATGAGACAGCTATTCAAATTTGAGAGGCAGGCAGGAGTAAGCGGAAAAACCCTAGCATGGGTATGGAACTACCTAACAGGAAGGAGACAGAGAATAACGGTAAGGGGCGAGAAGTCGGACTGGCGAACAGTAGCGAGTGGAGTATCTCAAGGATCGGTGCTGGGACCAATTCTATTCCTAATATACCTAAATGACATGTTTACAGGAGTAGAATGCTACATGCGATGTTCGCGGATGACGCAAAATTTATAAGACGAGTTGTGACAGATGAGGAGTGTAGGATCCTCCAAGATCCTCCAAGTCAGTACACAATGAAGGGGAACTGCCTACCTGTGACGATTCGAGAAAGAGACCTGGGAGTGGATGTAACGCCTAATCTAACTCCTGAGGCACATATAAATAGGATAACGACAGCAGCGTACTCTACACTGGCAAAAGTTAGAACATCATTCAGAAACTTAAGTAAGGGGGAATTTAGGGTGCTTTACACTGCCTATATGAGACCAGTCTTAGAGTATGCCGCGTCATCACAGAGTCCCCATCTGTAGAAACACATAAGGAAACTGGAAAAGGTTCAGAAGTTTGCGCCGAGGCTCGTCCCAGAATAACGAGGGATGGGATATGAAGAGCGCCTGAAGGAACTGAACCTTACACCACTAGAAAAAAAGGAAGAGGGGGGGATATGATAGGAACGAATAAAATACTCAGGGAAATTGACAAAGTGGAAATAGACGAAATGTTCACACGGAATACTAACAGAACGAGGGGACAATGGGTGGAAGCTGGAAACTCAGATGAGTCACAGAGATGTTAGGAAGTTTTCTTTTAGCGTTAGAGTAGTGGAAAAATGGAATGCCCTTAAGGAACAGGTTGGGGAAGCAAACTCTATTCATAATTTTAAAACTAGATATAATAGGGAAATAGGACCGGAGTCATTGCTGTAAACAACCGATGGCTAGAAAGGCGGGATCCAAGAGTCAATGCTCGATCCTGCAGACACGGATAGGTAAGTACACACACACACACACACACACACACGGTCGAGAGGCGGGACCAAAGAGATAAAAGTTCAATCCCCGCAAGCACAACTAGGTGAGTACACACACACACATACACACACACACACACACACACACACACACACGCGCGCGCACTCGCGCTCACACACATACACAGAGGGCCTGATAGCTGAGTGGAGAGCGCTCTGGACGCCTAATCCTAGGGTTCGGGATCGATCCCCGGTTATGGGAGAAGCAAAATGGGCAGAGTTTCTTTCACCCTGATGCCCCTGTTACTTAGCAGTAAATAGGTACCTGGGAGTTAGACAGCTGTTACGGGCTGCTTCCTGTGTGCGTGTGGAAAATAAAAATTAATTAGTTAATAGTTAGTAATAGTTAATTGATTGATAGTTGAGAGGCCGAAAGAGCAGAGCTCAACCCCCACAAGCACAACTAGGGGAATACACAGCACCTCACCTTGGGTTCTTTATCCAGGAGCCTGAGGTCGAGGGTGTGGCCATGATGGACCCAGGAGCCGAGAACGAGGGAGCAGTTGTGAGTGTCGTGGGGCCAGTAGGTGAGGTCCACCACACACACGGCCCTCAGCCTGGCTGGCGGGGCGTACAGTACTCGCCCATCAGGGTACACCAGCGTCAAGGTGTCGTCCCGGAACACACCTTCACCTGCCTCGGCACTGGAAAGGTCAGAAAATATTTAGATATTGTTCAAACTGACTAAAATATTCGTAAATAAAAAAGCTAATGCTACTTGGCTCATTCCGAGCAAACCCACTATCACCTGGGTCGACATTCGATATAGAAAACCTAAAATTAATTATGAAGTGTGTCCAGCAGGACAAGCAAAGATAGGGTTCTCTCACCCTGAAAGGGTCTCTCCTAAAGGGTTCTCTCACCCTGAAAGGGTCTCTCCTAAAGGGTTCTCTCACCCTGAAAGTGTCTCTCCTAAAGGGTTCTCTCACATGTATCAAACAAATATTAGGAAGAGGAGCGGGTCACCGATAAAGAAGAAAAGCAAAGTCAGTGATGACAAAGACATGGATGGTATTTTAAGAACGTTATTTCTGTGCGTAACAGAACAAAAACTTGTTACACCTTGTTATTTTACCAGCTGCTCAACAAATCCATGAAGGTGGCGGAGAGGATTGACTAGGTTAGCGGTTACCAGGGAGGAAATTATTAAACTAATTGAAAAATTAAAGCCTAAGAAGTCTTCCAATCTATGCGAAGGATTTGCCATTGCAAATGAAATAAATCATTAGTGAAGCAGAGTATTGGAATCATTAGAGAGCTGCGCATGTCCTACAGATCGTTAAGGTTACTTACGTCACTTGTGTCCAACTTCGCCAATTAGATTAACATCTGTTGTAGGAAAATTGCTTGAATCAATGATCACAAAATTAATTCATAAATTACTACGAATCGCCTTTGTTTAACAAATTAACTCATTATTTTCCACCTTTTTTTAGCTGATAGCGGAGAGGATAGCGATACTGTGACCCTTGACTTTAGCAAAACTTTTAATATTCTACCTGAGTGGAGTGACCATGGCTCCCCAGGGCCTCTATAGTATATAACATGTAAACATGAGTATGAAACAAGAGTGAACTGCAAAAGTTGCAAGTTTGCAGACAATTCAGAAAAAGGCTGTGAAATAAATTCAGAATATTTAAAATTAGTGTAAGACTAATTAAATTAGACTAATTAGACTTTTAAAATGGGCTAATGATTGGCATATGCTGTTTCAAGCGTAGGTTTTATATATATATATATATATATATATATATATATATATATATATATATATATATATATATATATATATATATATATATATATATATATAATTACCACCACTGGTTTAATTAAAGGGACCCACATCCTCGAAGAAGAAAATAAATAGTGTTCAGAGAAGACCTTGTGGATTCTCACTGAATACTTTAATCTTTTCCTCTCCTACCACCCCTATTATTTTTTTTTATTTTTTTTTATTTGATTTTATTGCAATGCTACAGTTTACAGAAAACACACACTTATATAACAATATACCAATCAATGTTCGAAGACCTCGTCCAGCTCCTCGGGGGTCGGGTGCGTACCCAAGATACAGCACGCATTTCCCCTCTGAACAGCAACATATATTTATATATATATATAACTGAAAACTCACACCCCAGAAGTGACTCGAACCCATACAGCCAGGAGCACTCTGCTGGCGTACAGGATCCCTTAACCGCTCGACCAACACGACCGGACAAAAGAGGATGGTAGCCGAGGCTATTTCCATCCCCCCGCCGGCACTCGGTTGGTAATCTTGGGCATAGTATTTTATCAAATCACCTCATTCTTTGGGGCACACGTGAGGAACACAAATGCGAACAAGCCTGAATGGTCCCCAGGCATACATGTAACTGAAAACTCACACCCCAGAAGTGATTCGAACCCATACTGCCAGGAGCACTATGCAGCTGGTGTACAGGGCACCAGGGAATTATGGGTGGTGACGGCGAGAGAGTTCAGTTAGCTGTGAGACTTCGTCTGGGTAACATATAAGTTGAGTTTTTTGTTTCATTTGTAGATAGGTAGCATAATTTCAATCTGAAGGATGTTACCTTTTAATTATTTAGCCGTTTATTCACTTGTGTTATTCAAAGTAATTGCCATCTTAAATAATATTAATATTACACGCTTTTATTTGTTGTTAAATATACTTTATATATAAATAGTTTTGCCTATATTTTAACCTGGTGTTAGGTATCATTGTTTTGTCTTTCTTGTACCATATCACGGGGCACCCTGGTATATCATATTTAGATACAGATTTTCCCCCTAGATTATAATTAACACTGTACCTGATATATGAGCTGTGCGTACGATAGGCAACAACCATCACCAGAGAAATCTTAGCAAACAACACAGAAATCATCGATAGATACAGCGATAGCAGGCGGCTCGACATCTGCGAGGCACTACACATCAAACATTCAACACCAGCAATCAACAGCTAATTAATGCACAACTATATTCTACCCACTTCAAGACTCCGAACCAATATAGAAGCACCAAGAGGAAGTATGGGCCAATAGGCCCTCTGCAGTTACTTCCATTCTTATGTTCTCATATCCAATTAATTTGTCTTGCGTTGTCACAAGTTTTTTCCTCACCCAACACTGTTGCACCATATCACCTCACCCAAATGCGAGCATAAGTATGGACGGATTTGCGTATTTACAGGTTACAGTTGTGTGTGTAAACTAAAGTCTTTGAAAATGTAATAAGTTATTACGAAATGCGTTCAGGCGTCACTTCAGATTAGAAGTAATAATGAATTTTTAGAATTGATTTTTCAATTACCATCGGCAGTGAAAAGAAACATAAGAAATATTGAGAAAATTCGTGTTAGAATTATTAATCTTACCTTTTCGGTCATATTTAACAACATATGTTTACAAGAAAGACTGCTACCAAAATATATTGCCGGCACTCAGATGGTAACTTTTCAATTGCATATAGTCCTGGGAACCATTCAGGCTTGTTTGCATTTGTATTTCTCACGTGTGCCCCAAAAAATGAAGTGATTTGATAAAATACTATGCCCAAGATTACCATCAGAGTGCTGGCGGGCTGATGGAGAATTAGCCTCGGCTACCATCAGCTTTTGTCCGGTCGTGATGGTCGAGTGGATAAGGTGTCCTGTACACACACACCAGTTGCATTGTGCTCCTGGCAGTATGGGTTCGAGTCACTTCTGGCGTGTGAGTTTTCAGTTGTATAGAGTCCTGGGGACCATTCGGGCTTGTTTGCATTTGTGTTCTTCACGTGTGCCCCAAAGAATGAGGTGATTTGATAAAATACTATGCCCAAGATTACCATCAGAGTGCCGGAGGGCTGATGGGCAAATAACCACGGCTACCATCAGCTTTTGTAAGATCGTGATGGTCGAGTGGATAAGGTGTCCTGTACACACACACCAGTTGCATTGTGCTCCTGGCAGTATGGGTTCGAGTCAATTCTGGGGTGTGAGTTTTCACTTGCATATATGCCTGGAGACCGTTCAGGCCTGTTCATATATATGTATATATATATATATATATATATATATATATATATATATATATATATATATATATATATATATATATATATATATATATATATATATATATATATATATATAATATATACATATATATATATATATAATATATACATATATATATATATATAATATATACATATATATATATATAATATATACATATATATATATATATAATATATACATATATATATATATATATATATATATATATATATAATATATACATATATATATATATAATATATACATATATATATATATATATATATATATATGTATATATATATATATATATATACTGACTGAGTGGATATGAACGGGAGCTGCTCGATATGGGCCAATATACCTTCTGCAGTCCTTTATTGTTCTTGTATATAAAACATCAGTGGCCTCTTACAGTTATATATTTCCCTCTATTGACTTTCGTCTGCCTATCGTCTCTTCCTCTTACAACACCTCTTATTCCTCTACCCCTCCTCTTCCTCTCTTTACAACATCTCCTCTACCCCTCCCCCAGCCTACCTGTTATACAGCCTGAGGTCAGGCATCCATATCTCGCCTGGGTCCATAGCAAGCTTTTCAATCCCCCCGATGGGCAGGTAGGTCAGGCGCCTGTCAATCCACTCCTGTAGTCACCACAAAAAGGGAAAGCAGTATTAAAATAAATTACCGATAAAACAACGTAGTCGGCTCAATATAGCGCCAAAATAGCCATACCCCCAAAATTGCAAAGAAACGCTTTATAGTCGTTTCTGCGAAAAATCGACCATAAAGTCGTTTCTGCAGACTGCGAGAGCAAGGCCTCTATCGATCCTCTTGACTTCAGGGGCTTTAAGCACGAAATGTCAGAAAAGTTACCACGTGGATACCTGGCTTGTGACGGCCAAGAGTTCACAGCGACGTCGCCTCCTTGATCCTTCTATATCGACTCTTCCTATCATTGTGAGGCAGGATTCAGAAGCACTGGACTGTTCACCCGGAAAGTGAGAACGTGAGCTGACAACTCACATTAACTCCCCAACCGGCCAACACCCGAGTAAGCTACACAGCCTTGGACATGGACGAATGAATATACCTGGCTCTGTACACAACGTATGTGAGACCAACTTTTGTATATACAGCACCGGCGTGGAATCCTCACATGATAAGGTATTAGAGAACTTAAAAAGTTCCAAAAGATTTGCAAATAATAATGAAAGATTAAAGGCAGAAGTTTTACTTATTTTTTTACTAATACCTTCTTCCTGGATGTGAGAAAAATAAACATATACAAAATAGGTCAGGGAGAGTAAGAGCGCTGGCAAGAAGGTCATCTGTCATGGATGGCAACTGACCTTTTCTCACCCTCGAATTCCAGATATTTTAAAATGTTACCGCAAAAGTGACTCAAAAGACAGTGAAGAAAAGAATCTTCAAAGAAGACAAAATCTATAAAATATTAAGAAACACAAAGATGTACTTACAAATATGATCCAAGCATCAACCTCCAGAATGTGGCTGTCTTCGTGCTGTGAAGTACATTAATCGGTCAGTAATCAGTTCACAGAACAATACCCAACACAGACGCAACTATATAACAAAACAAGTCACACGTGTAAGTTATAAGATAATAAATAACAAGTTGGCAGCACTGTGGTAGTAGATCACCAGGTGGAGAGAACACCACAGTGAACACATTGTACTCGTCAGCGGTACAAGGTAGATCACCAGGTGGAGAGAACACCACAGTGAACACATTGTACTCGTCAGCGGTACAAGGTACCTACTATATCGAAGTGTTTGAGTGTGAGGCGTCGTAGCCTGAGCTGAGTAGTCCTGGCGGGGAGGGAGGAGCGGTCGTAGCCCCGCAGTAGCCTCTCCCGCAGCTCCTGCTCCTGGGACATCAGGTCCTCGTACCCCTCACCTGGCGGGTGGGGAGAAGTGTTAATTTAATTGTAAATTAAATGTAAATGTTTATTCAGATATAAACACAGAGAGGGACGAGGCAGCAAGCTATGCTGCCTCGGTCACAACACCTGTTTATATGTTGACAAACAATCTCCATGTTACTGAACATTCCCAAGATGTCCACTTGGTCACCGAACACTAGGCTTTTATCATTCATTTGTATACCTGCCCGAGTTGTTATATCATGATATCCTGTTATCCTCATCTCTCTCTTTCTCTCTCTCTTAGAAATTATGGAAAATGAGTGGAAATGCTACGCAAGTGTCCCTACCAAGCTACCAACAAGCAAAACATCAAACAAACAACGGTGATATTAGAGTTCTTGGAAGTTATGAGGACTGACCAATGAGCAGCGAGGTAGGCACAATTGACCGCTTCCTCTCCAACACCTTCTGCACCTTCCTCTCTTGTATTCTGTCTCTTCCTGCACGCACATGCACTCATACACACACCGACATACACATGCTCGCGTGCACACACACACACACCAACCTGTTGATTGACGGTTGAGAGGCGGGACCAAAGAGCCAGAGCTCAACCCCCGCAAACACAATTAGGTGCGCACACACACACACACACACACACACACACACACACACACACACACACACACACACACACACACACACACACACACACACACACACACACAGCCATGTGAAGGGCTGTGAAGGCTGTTGGTCCAGACGGGATCTCACCATGGGTATTGAAAGAGTGTGCAGAGGCACTGTGCTTGCCACTCTCCATAGTGTACAGTAGGTCACTGGAGCCGGGAGACCTACCAGAAATATGGAAGGTGGCTAATGTGGTCCCAATATACAAAAAAGGGTGACAGACAAGAGGCACTGAACTACAGGCCAGTGTCCTTGACTTGTATACCATGCAAAGTGATGAAGATCATGTGAAAAAATCTAGTAACACATCTGGAGAGAAGGGACTTCGTGATAAATCGCCAACATGGGTTCAGGGAGGGTAAATCTTGCCTTAATGACTTAATAGAATTCTACGATCAGGTGAAAAACATTAAGCAAGAACGAGAAGGCTGGTCGGACTGCATTTTTTTGGACTGTCGAAAAGCCTATGACACAGTCCCCCATAAGAGGCTGGTACATAAGCTGGAGAGACAGGCAGGAGTAACTGGTAAAATGCTCCAGTGGATAAGGGAATACCTAAGCAGAAGGAAGCAAAGAGTTACAGTGAGGGGTGAGACCTCAGATTGGCGTGAAGTCACCAGTGGAGTTCCACAGGGCTCTGAACTCGGTTCTATCCTGTTTCTGATATACGTAAACGATCTCCCTGAGGGTATAGACTCATTCCTCTCAATGTTTGCTGACGATGCCAAAATTATGAGAAGGATTAAGATAGAGGAGGACTGCTTGAGGCTTTAAGAAGACCTAGACAAGCTAAAGGAATGGTCGAACAAGTGGTTGTTAGAGTTTAACCGAAGCAAATGTAATGTAATGAAGATATGTGTAGGGAGCAGGAGACCAGATACAAGGTATCATTTGGGAGATGAAATTCTTCAAGAGTCAGAGAGAGAGAAAGACTTTATGGTTGATATCTTGCCAGACCCTGTCCCCTGAAGCCCATATCAAGAGGATAACATCAGCAGCATATGCCAGGTTGGCCAACATAAGAACAGCAATTAGAAACTTGTGTAAGGAATCATTAAGCACTTTGTATACCACATATGTCAGACCAATCCTGGAGTATGCTGCTACAGAATGGAGTCCATATCTAGTCAAGCATAAGACTAAACTGGATAAGGTTCCCACCGAGTATATAGTACCACCATAGTACCCGAGCTGAGAGGTATGAGCTACGATGGGAGACTACGGGAGTTGAACCTCACGTCGCTGGAAGACAGAAGAGTTATGGGGGACATTATCACCTCATACAAGATTCTCAAATGAATTGATAGTATAGATAAGGACATGCTATTTAACACAAGGGGCACACGCACTAGGGAATACAGGTGGAAGCTGAGTGCCCAAATGAGCCACAGATATATTAGAAAGAACTATTTCAGTGTCAGAGTGGTTGACAAATGGAATGCATCAGGAAGTGATGTGGTGAAGGCTGACTCCATACACAGTTTCAAGTGTAGATGTGGGACATTTGGGGCGTGACTCTATTTATTTAAATATTAATGTAATGAAATTCTATTACGAAGGACCACCCGCTTTTATAGTAAAGAGGGAAACTAATAAAATATGATCAGTAGAAAATTTCTAGATGAAACCAGTAACTATGGATAAAATACTAGAGAATATGATCACTTGTATAATTAATGGGCTATGTCATGGGTTCGTATCCTGGCCGGGGAGGATTTACTGGGCGCAATTCCTTAACTGTAGCCTCTGTTTAACACAACAGTAAAATGTGTACTTGGATGAAAAAACGATTCTTCGCGGCAGGGGATCGTATTCCAGGGACCATAGGATTAAGGACTTGCCCGAAACGCTACGCGTACTAGTGGCTGTACAAGAATGTAACAACTCTTGTATATATCTAAAAAAAAAAATGTATTAAAGTTAACTAAAAAATTAAATAAAAATAAACTCTAAATATTCATAGAATAGACAGAAATAAATGCCTGCTAGGATTTTCCCACAACAGTGATGGACACATACACAGTGATGGACACATACACAGTGATGGACACATACAGTGATGGACACATACACAGTGATGACACATATACAGTGATGGACACATACACAGTGATACAGTGAAGCACACGGGTGCTGTTGACTACTCACAGGACGGCCACAGAAGCAGTAGCGTCATCATGATCTTCACAACAACCATCGTTTGTTCAAACGGGATTTTACGCATGTTGCGGTCTACCTGAGAAGGTTGTTGTTGACCTGAGAAGGTTGTGGGTGACCTGGAGAGGTTGTAGGTGACCTGGAGAGATGGTGGGTGACCTGGGGAGGTTGTAGGTGACCTGGGAAGGTTGTCGGTGATCTGGGAAGGTTGTGGATGACTTGGAGAGATTGTGGGTACCCTGCGGAGGTTGTGGGTGACCTGGAGAGCTGACCACAGACACTTGTGCTGACCTGTGGGGAATATTTAGCATTAATAATAAGTTCAGCAATAAAGACAAATCTAATAATAATCTTCATATACGATAATAATTATGGGTTCATTTTAGCAGATAATAATTGCGATAAAGTAAACCAGATGACTGGGTGGCAGAGGGTAGCCTAGCGGGCTGAGAGTGTCTCCACTCCGCCTCTTCTATGTCCACCATCTTACATATATTGACGTAATGGACAAATTGTTTTCCTTTATTATATAATATACAATATAATGTACATATGGTAGCCCATCCCATATGTTCACCAATTTACAAGGGAAAATACTATATATATATATATATATATATATATATATATATATATATATATATATATATATATTATATATATATATTATATATATATATTATATATATATATATATTATATATATATATTATATATATATATTATATATATATATATATATATATATATATATATATATATATATATATATATATATATATATATATATATATATGCCTCCTTTGTGTCTGGAGAAACTCTCCAGACACAAAGCAGAACGCTTTAAAAGAGACCAACGTCGTCTATGCCTTCAAATGCCCACTTGGGGACTGTAAGCTCCAAAAAACCCAGTATATAGGCAAGACAACAACATCTCTTTCTAGGCGTTTAACGATGCATAAGCAACAGGGCTCCATTAAGGAACATATAATCTCTTCCCACAACCAAACCATCGCCAGAGAAATCCTAGTAAACAACACAGAAATCATCGATAGATACAGCGATAGCAGACGGCTTGACGTTTGCGAGGTACTGCACATTAAGAAGTCAACACCAGCAATCAACAGCCAATTAATGCACAACTATATTCTACCCACCTCAAGACTCCGCTCCAATATAGAAGCATCAAGAAATATGGACCAATAGGCTTTCTACAATCACTTCCATTTCAATACCCATTGTTTCGTGTTCTGTCTTGTGTTGATGAAATTAATACCCTATTAAATACCACCTCACCCCATCCACCTCACTCAAATGTAGATATAAACAAATCGGAGATATGTAAGTTCTATTCAGTTGTGTATGTGTAAAGTCTTTGAAAATGTAATAAGTTTTATGAAACGCGCTCAAGTGTCGCGTCAGACTAGAAATAAAAATGAATTTTGGAGAATTGATTTTTGAATTACCTCCAACAGTGAAAAGAAATGTACGAAAGATTGAGAAAATTCGTGTTAGAATTATTAATCTTAATAATTAAGATTAATTATTAAGAATTATTAATTCCACATTCTCGGTCCCTTGATTTGTAGAGCATTTCTAGTTTGATTAAGTCGTACTCTAGGAATATCAAAACTGTATTTATTTCTGGTGTGGTGCTCATGGGTTCTGTTACAACCTTCAATGAAGCTTTTGAGGTCAGGATTGGCATTACAGTTCAGCGTTTTATATATGTATAATACACAAGAGAGAATGTGCAGTGACTTAATATCTAACATATTCAGAGATTTGAGTAAGGGTACCGAGTGATGTCTGGGGCCAGAGTTGGATATTGTCCTAATAGCAGCTTTGTGTTGGGTAATAAGAGGACGTAAATGATTTTATGTAGTAGAACCCCAAGCACAAATACCATAGTTGAGGTATGGATAGATGAGGGAGTAATAGAGAGTCACCAGGGCAGGGCGAGGTACATAATATCTGATCTTAGAAAGAATGCCAACAGTTTTTGAAACTTTTTTTGACATATTTAGAATGTGACCCTGGAAATTCAGCTTGTGGTCGATGAGAACGCCAAGGAATTTGCCATCTAATTTGTTACAAATTTGGGTATTGTTTATTTTGAGATTTATCTGATTAGAGGATTTATTGCCAAACAGAATATAAAACGTTTTGTCAATGTTAAGGGTGAGTTTGTTGGCGGTTAGCCAAAGATGGACTTTCTCTAGCTCAGTATTTACTGTGGCATTTAGAGCAAGGGGGTCAGGACTGGAGTAAATGAAGGTTGTGTCGTCAGCAAATAGAATTGGCTTGAGGTGTTGGGAGGCATTTGGAAGGTCATTAATGTAGATGAGAAAGAGGAGAGGGCCAAGTATGCTGCCCTGAGGAACACCAATGTTGATGGGTAGGGTGGGAGAAATTGTATTATTCACAGAAACATACTTATTTATTTATTTATTTATTTATATCCTAGGTTGTAGATGGACCTTTACAGGTAGATGCTGCATTTTTTTAGCATTAACTGCATCGATTATGTGGTTGACTTTCTTCTTGATATCTTCTGTTGGGTTTCTGCTAATCCTATTGAATTTGGTCTCATCTTGGAGGATTTTTTTTAGTTTGGTGATATATTCATCAGTCGGGATGAGGACGAAGGCTGCGGTTTTATCGGCTCTCCGGATTGTGATATTCACCATGGACTTAAACTGGTGCTTCTTTGTATTTATTATCTAGGGTGTTACTCTTGTAGCCTCCCCTTGGGGAAACATGTATACGCAGATAGACGGAGTGGCCATGGGGTCCCCACTAGGAGTCCCCTTTGCTAACGTCTATATGGACTCAGAATCTTTGGTAATGTGTTTATTGTTTGTGATGTGTGTATATATAGGTATTAACACGATGTACTGAACGGGGTGAGAATAGCTTGAGCTTCCTCATCCCTTTGTGTGTATTTTACCTCAATAAACTTATTTCAATTTCAATTTCTATATGGAAACACTAGAAGACACCATCTTCAAAACCACCGGGAAACCTCGCATCTACTGCAGATACATTGATGATATATTCGTATTGGGGAGTGACCTCCAGGAACTGTCGCGATTAAAGGATCTACTTGTCCTAAATTCAGTGCTTAACTTGACCCATGAGCTAGGAGGCATCGATGGCGCACTCCCTTTTCTCGATGTCTACGTGAAGGGGGGGGGGGGACCGAGATGACGTCAGGGGGGGACCGAGATGACATCAGGGGGGGGGGCGAGATGACGTCGGGGAAGGGGAAGACCGAGATGACGTCAGGGGGGGGGGCCGAGATGACGTCAGGCGGTGGACCGAGATGACGTCGGGGAAGGGGGGGACCAAGATGACGTCAGGGGGGGGGCCGAGATGACGTCAGGCGGTGGACCGAGATGACGTCGGGGAAGGGGGGGACCGAGATGACGTCGGGGAAGGGGGGGACCAAGATGACGTCAGGGGGGGACCAAGATGACGTCAGGGGGCCCGGCGAGCACCAGGTCAGTGTCCAGCCTGCCGGCGGAGGTGACGCGTGCTGGTGTAAACATTAACTGTTCTTGCGTCTTTAACGCTTATGTTGGTAATTATTTTCTTATATTTTCCCCTTTGCTCTCCAATCTGTTGGTGACGTTACATGCGTAAACTTTCTCGTCCTCAATAATGTAAATCTGGCTTTTCCGGACTTTTGCTTAAATGTGAATTACTGTAACATCTTTGCAAGTCGGTAATTGGTTCTCCAGGTAGTTTATACTTTACACGTTAATTCTCTTTGTATTTGCGTGTCACCGTTAATGTTCTTGGTTGTGGGTGGCATTGGCTTCTGTAACTACTTCAAGTCAACTACCCGTAGACTGAACGACTTCCTTGCATCTCTTGACACTAGCTACATCAGCCTCCACTACTGGCCCCTTGGTTTTTTTTTTTCCTCTGTCCCCCTAGTCCGGAAGTGGTATTATTTACATATATAATTTTACTTGAATTGCTTGTTTAGAAATTTGCGTGAGGTGGTATACTGTGTACCCATTGATCCCACAGTGATGGTTCCCAGTATGGAGCCTGGGAGGAGGGGGACCATGGCGGCCCTCTTGATGACTGCTACCATGATGACTGTGGTGGTGACGACGGCACAAGAGACTACTGACGTCGCCAGACCTGCGGCTTACGGTAAGGCAAACCTACATGTGTTAACACTTGCTGAGAAGGACAAATATTAAGCTAGGTAACTAGCTACAGCTTGGTGTGCGTGTACGTACTCGCCTATTTGTGCTTGCGAGGGTTGAGCTTTGGCTATTTGGTCCCGCCTCTCGACTGTCAATCAACTGGTGTACAGGGTCCTGAGCCTACTGGGCTCTCGTATCTACATTTGAAACTGTGTATGGAGTCAGCCTCCACGACATCAGTGCCTAATGCATTCAATCTGTTAACTACTCTGACACTGAAACTTAAATTGCTGCTTCTTTGTATTTATTATCTAGGGTGTTACTCTTGTAGTCTCCTCTTGGGGAAACATGTATACGCAGATAGACGGAGTGGCCATGGGGTCCCCACTAGGAGTGGGGTCTCTCTGGGGGAGGAGTGGGGTCCTCTGAGGAGAGGGGTCCTCTGGGGGAGGAGTGGGGTCCCACTAGGACTTGTGTCTCCCTCCCTTTTGGGAGGAAACTGAATGCTTGTTGTGACCTGTGCCATATCTGGGTGCATGGAGGGTAACACATCTCTGCAACAGGCACTGTGTGGGCGGTGAATAGGTGGATGGGAGACGCCCAGACGCAGGGTGGGTGGGGTGGGATGGCAGGAGGTACAGTGGTGCGGTGAGGCCGGTGGGACGGGAGAAGGGAGGGGTTGACCGGGCACCGCTGGGCTTGAGGGGGGGTGGTGGAGGGATGTCAGGGCGACACTTAAACACTGGTACAATTTCCTTGTATATCACTGCACAATGGTGATTGAATCATACACTTGTAGTCTGACACACTGTGAGCTCCATTAACACTAAATATGATTGTTAATTTTTGTTTATCTGCCTATCCCCACACACAGTAACCCTCCTGCCTGCCTATCCACACACACAGTAACCCTCCTGCCTGCCTATCTACACACACAGTAGCCCTCCTGCCTGCCTATCCACACACACACAGTAACCCTTCTGCCTGCCTATCCACATACACAGTAACCCTCCTGCCTGCCTATCCACACACACAGTAACCCTCCTGCCTGCCTATCCCCACACACAGTAACCCTCCTGCCTGCCTATCCACACACACAGTAACCCTCCTGCCTGCCTATCTACACACACAGTAGCCCTCCTGCCTGCCTATCTACACACACAGTAACCCTCCTGCCTGCCTATCCACACACAGTAGCCCTCCTGCCTGCCTATCTACACACACAGTAACCCTCCTGCCTGCCTATCCACACACAGTAGCCCTCCTGCCTGCCTATCTACACACACAGTAACCCTCCTGCCTGCCTATCCACACACACAGTAACCCTCCTGCCTGCCTATCTACACACACAGTAACCCTCCTGCCTGCCTATCCACACACAGTAGCCCTCCTGCCTGCCTATCTACACACACAGTAACCCTCCTGCCTGCCTATCCACACACAGTAGCCCTCCTGCCTGCCTATCCACACACAGTAGCCCTCCTGCCTGCCTATCTACACACACAGTAACCCTCCTGCCTGCCTATCCACACACACAGTAACCCTCCTGCCTGCCTATCTACACACACAGTAGCCCTCCTGCCTGCCTATCTACACACACAGTAACCCTCCTGCCTGCCTATCTACACACACAGTAACCCTCCTGCCTGCCTATCCACACACAGTAGCCCTCCTGCCTGCCTATCTACACACACAGTAACCCTCCTGCCTGCCTATCTACACACACAGTAGCCCTCCTGCCTGCCTATCTACACACACAGTAGCCCTCCTGCCTGCCTATCTACACACACAGTAACCCTCCTGCCTGCCTATCCACACACAGTAGCCCTCCTGCCTGCCTATCTACACACACAGTAACCCTCCTGCCTGCCTATCCACACACAGTAGCCCTCCTGCCTGCCTATCTACACACACAGTAACCCTCCTGCCTGCCTATCCACACACAGTAGCCCTCCTGCCTGCCTATCTACACACACAGTAACCCTCCTGCCTGCCTATCTACACACACAGTAGCCCTCCTGCCTGCCTATCTACACACACAGTAGCCCTCCTGCCTGCCTATCTACACACACAGTAGCCCTCCTGCCTGCCTATCTACACACACAGTAGCCCTCCTGCCTGCCTATCTACACACAAAAAGTGCAATCTGAAAGAAGCATATTTATTGTAGTTTTAATTTTCTTACATTTTATATCATTATGAAACATTAAAAACCTCATTAACTCCATTCTAATGCTTGGTCCACATAAAGCTTTAAGAGTGTCTTTATGGACAATTAGATAGTAGAATTTGGTACTATTCACTTTATAAAGTCCACAAAAATAAAGCTAGACACTAAACTTAAATAAACCTAGGCCTAGTATAGCGCATATGTTTATAATATTAAGCAGCAGATAGCGTGTATTAAGCTTAGGATGGTTTGGCTAGACTTTATTAACATATATGCAAAACTTTTTCCGGTTTGTCCAAATTCAAAAGTTTATTTATTATTATTAGTATTATTCCGTCGGTTTTCCCTCTTTGGCTTCATATTTAGTTACGAGGACAATGTGGTGAGGGTGAGGGTGAGGGAGACAGGAAACTGGGTGTTGGTATACAGTGAGAGGACGCCAACACACACAGATATACACAGAAGTATATCTCGCTTCGTGCTGTATATACTGAGTTTACTTCAGTCCTCCTGAACTAAAGTATACTTGATGGTTGGTCAGTAAACAGTAGTGATAGCCTTAATAACTGTGCAGAGGGTGACAGGTTCATCAACATGACACCAGTTGTAACCTATCCACCGCTGCCCACTGGATGGGGGGCGGTGTGCAGGACAAACATATAAATTGTGACACTAGCTCTCCACATATGTCAGTTGCTTAATTTAGAACCTGTACTTGAGGTCGATCTCGAACCCATTGTTGATGTGACGACTTGTATTGAATTTTGTAACTAGCTCATCAAGATTGTAACTTGCTTAGCTAAATGAATTGTGGGGTTCAGTCCCTGAGCCCATTATGTGCCTCTGTAACCCTTTCCACTACCGCCCACAAGATGGGTATGGGGTGCATAATAAATGAACTAAACTAAAACCAGGCTGGCCGGGGTGCCTCAGGGCACCGGCCTTGAACCCCAATTGTCCCTTATATGGGTCGATCACACGCTCTGGGAGGGAGCGTCTCTCAACCATAGTGTTACCAGACGACTGCATGCAACACAGCACTACACCATCATATAAACAATGGAACAGATGCAGTTAAAAAAACAGATGCAGGCGGAACCAAAGAGCCGAAGCTCAACCCTCCCCGCAAACACAGCTAGGTGAGTAATATTTATATTTTATCAACAAGCTGAAATATACAGAGGAAGGTGTTGATACAGTTGTTACATACGAGGGATTATCAGGTATAGGTCTGGAGCTGACTTGTAACATCCCCATCTCACAGGTTGGTGAGGTAGAGGTAGCAGCCTCGGGGGCACTCACCGGTGGGGCAATACCCATGCTCAAATGTACTGATAAAGCAATACTGTTGTAACCCTCAAAGTATTAAGAATTAGGCAAGTACACTTAAGCACTGCAACACTTAACATATCAACAAATCATTAACAAACTAATCTCTGTTTAAAAGGCTCTCCCTCTGAACAAGAGGAACACACTGTGAACAAGGGGAACACACTGTGAACAAGGGGAACACACTGTGAACAAGGGGAACGCACTGTGAACAAGGGGAACGCACTGTGAACAAGGGGAACGCACTGTGAACAAGGGGAACGCACTGTGAACAAGGGGAACACACTGTGAACAAGGGGAACACACTGTGAACAAGGGGAACACACTGTGAACAAGGGGAACACACTGTGAACAAGGGGAACACACTGTGAACAAGGGGAACACACTGTGAACAAGGGGAACACACTGTGAACAAGGGGAACACACTGTGAACAAGGGGAACACACTGTGAACAAGGGGAACGCACTGTGAACAAGGGGAACGCACTGTGAACAAGAGGAACACACTGTGAACAAGGGGAGCGCACTGTGAACAAGGGGAACGCACTGTGAACAAGGGGAACGCACTGTGAACAAGGGGAACGCACTGTGAACAAGGGGAACGCACTGTGAACAAGGGGAACACACTGTGAACAAGGGGAACGCACTGTGAACAAGAGGAACGCACTGTGAACAAGGGGAACACACTGTGAACAAGGGGAACACACTGTGAACAAGAGGAACACACTGTAAACAGGATGAGTGCACTGTTACCGAGGCAGGAAGACACTGGAGCCGCTGCCCATGTGAGGACTGAGTAAGCAGACCCACCCCACCAGCCACCCTCCTGCATACCACCCCCCACCCTCCTGCAGACCACCCCTCACCCTCCTGCAGACTACCCCTCACCCTCCTGCAGACTACCCTCCACCCTCCAGCAGACTACCCCTCACCCTCCTGCAGACCACCCCTCACCCTCCTGCAGACCACCCCTCACCCTCCTGCAGACTACCCCTCACCCTCCTGCAGACCACCCCTCACCCTCCTGCAGACTACCCCTCACCCTCCTGCAGACCACCCCTCACCCTCCTGCA
Source organism: Procambarus clarkii (assembly GCF_040958095.1). NCBI lineage: Eukaryota > Metazoa > Arthropoda > Malacostraca > Decapoda > Cambaridae > Procambarus > Procambarus clarkii. The sequence continues at coordinate 5,673,994 of NC_091236.1, read as the reverse complement.
GACTACCCCTCACCCTCCTGCAGACCACCCCCCACCCTCCAGCAGACCACCCCCCACCCTCCAGCAGACCACCCCCCACCCTCCTGCAGACCACCCCTCACCCTCCTGCAGACCACCCATCACCCTCCTGCAGAAATTTTGCAATGTCCAATAGTTTGGACGTTGGGGAACTGAGTCAGGACTTGCACGCAGGTTACTCTGCATCCAGTCCAAATGAGGAAACACTGGGAGAAAGCGAGGAAGCAAGATTTACTCCCTTGGAAAACATTTAGAAAAAAAAAATTGTGGCCAGAGTTTTGATAACATTGGCAACTTTCTTATATAGAATGAAACTCTTAAACAATGACATATATCCTTAAGAATAAATCTTCTTCTATGAGATATATCTTTTTAATTAGTTTTAAAAGTTTGTATTTACCATAATGATGATGCCTTCCAAACATGGCTCATTAAAATAATTTTTTGTTTATGAAATCGTGTAAGTATTTATGCAATATTTATTATAAAACAATCATAATACGCAGTGGCATATCATTTTTATAGAGAGGCTTTATAAGGTAAATATAATAGCAATGCGAAACTCTTTCTATCTGACATATTTTTATTTTAAATAAATACAGTTGGGCGAAAAAAAACATGTCTATTGCCGCATGAGTGACTGGAGTGGGCTCTTGTAAGGCTTTGGAATTTGTTGGAGGGCGGGAATGTGCAGAGTTCTGGGGGGGGGGGGCCGTGAGATAGGGATATTAGATTGACTTAAAACTTAATGCTAGTTATTTAGTCAAGAATGGAATGGAATGGAACTATCAGGAGAAAGTGCCAAGCCATTACGACCATGTAGCACTGGAAAGGAGTCAGGATAAGGATTTGGGAATAAGATGGGAGGAAGGAATGGTGGCCCAACCACTTGGATGGTCAGGGGATTGAACGCCGACCTGCATGAAGTAAGGCCGTCGCTCTACCGTCCAGCCCAAGTGGTTGGACTATTTATTCAAGAGTTGTATTATTTTTTTTTATATATTGAAGCAGATATTTTTCTCCCTGATTCTATGTATGACTAACGACCCAGTGCAGGTTTGGAAGGCTTTAGCAATTAAAGCACCGTAAGATTGTGAGTGTTCAAGTCTAGGGGGAACTAAGCATTTTTTTGTGTGTGAATGTGCAAAGCCCGTGTTTATTTGTGTAAGTTAAAAATTGAGTTTTTTGTTTGTGTATAAGAGTTTAGCAATGTGTTTTAAGTAAGATTGTGCAACTGTTTTAAGTTTAGGGGGGGACTAAGTATTTTGTGCGAATGTAAAAGCCCTGGGTTTATTTGTGTAAGTTGAACCAAAAAAAAATGAGTTTGTTTTTGTGAGCGAGTTTGTTTAAGCATGTGCTATCATTAAAAACTTCCAAAGTAATGACAGTAATGCCAAAATGAATTCATCTTTTCACTTTTTGAAAGGTGGAGGTGTAACATTTTCTGAAAACCTTTGCGCTTGATATACCACGGCACTGACATAAATGGCAACTGATGGAGTCGACTTTTAAATTTTTAACACATGATTTCAAAAAGCATTTCATAGCAACAGATAGTGCCAGTCGATGCGTTACATGAAGTTATTGGGCCCCCACTACAATAGCTGCAAACTATTATGATGTTAAAAAAATTCAATTTAATACAGAATATGAACAGATTTCTAGTACATATTACATTGCTTAAACCACTCAACCACTTTCCTTTAAAGTATATTTACGAGTGTCAAATTAATGTTTGGAGTGTCAAACCCAACACAATATGGCTGAGGCCCCACTATTTAAACTTCTTTTCGTATTCTATGAAATATCACAGGTATTGTTAATGCTTGTAACGTTTATTACAAAAGATAGACATACATTTGATGTTATTTTTCATATTAAAATCTAATTTGAGGCCCGAAAAATATATCTATAAAATCTATAAACAGGTTAGAACCATACAAAGGCAAGCATGCCTTTTTCACCAGTAATCAACTGAATGCCACATAAAATGGAATCTTTACTTTAGCTACAGAAAACGGAGCAAAGTCAAGGGGGGATGACTGGAATAAACAGTTTCCAACCTGACTCTTCTCGCACATAAACATGTCTTTCTTGACCTCATTTCAAATTATATAGAGTACTGAAAGCTCATTTTCCATAGCAAATATACTAAGGAACTCATTTTACGACTAGAACGCAAACTAGGACCCCTCATTCAGATTCAAAACACGAGAATTATTGACTGAACATTTACCCACATTCAAGCACACACAGGACTCTTTAAAGCTATCTTAACTTCTTTAAAACCCTAATATGACCCATCTCACATGCAGATCCTGTTCTATGACTCGCCCTTCATGTCAATGTACCCCACAGTATCATGCAAATTCAAGATAAGGCTTACTACACCTATATATCCAACTTGTTCTTTGTAAGGAATCTTGACCCCCCCCCCTTCTATGCTTGACCCCACTGGGGTAATCATAGGTAGGGGGTCCCTATTGCCGACGTCATGTCACGTGACACCCCCGCGACAAATAAGGAAAATTTCACCTGATTGGCCCATGACCCCGAGACAGAAAGATAATTTTTCTACTCTGCTCCTGATTGGTCAAAAATCGCGCCCCGTTCTCACCGCTCACCTCTGACCATTACAGAAAATGGAGCTGTGCCCAAGGGCTCCCTGTACTATTCAGTCATAGCCTCATTAAAGTACTCCAAAAACTTCTATATTCGCTTTCAACTGTGTTTCTTGGTTTGAATCTATTGAACATTCACCCTCTGATCCATTCAAAAGTAAGGGCCCCCAAAATGATACCGTAGTACTCTCGTAACACCCCCGGGCCAAATCGTGAATTTTTGCTCATGCCATTAAAATACTCCAAAAACGTTTATATGCCTTTCACCAGTGTATTTTTTGGTTTTCATCTATTGAACATTCATCCTCGGTACCTCCCATAAGTAGGGGACCCCCTTCTTGATGCCTTAGACTCATCTTAAAAGCACGAGAAAAAACAGGTTAGGATAGGGCACCAGTTCCTCAGGTACATCCTGGGTGGTGGGCCCTTGGTACCCCTGGGGGGGAATGGACCACCACTCCACCCAGCCAGCCAGCCAGCCAGGTGTGCGCCCAGCGCGTCCTGACCCAACTGCTTGAAAAAGATTTTCACGATCTGGCCCCCGGGAGTCGAGTCGGCATGGAAGTGCCCAACCGTTTCTGAAAATCAATTCCCCATGTGTCTCCTTTTACACTACTAGGTTAGGTCGTCGAAAAACAATTAATTCATGAAAACTTGGCTTATTAATCAAATCGGGCCTTGCATAGTAGGCTGAGAAGTGCGTTCTGGCTACTAGGTACGATATATATATATATATATATATATATATATATATATATATATATATATATATATATATATATATATATATATCCTTGCCTTGCCTCTGCTCAGTGTCCAGCGGAGAGAGAGCCCCGCAACCTACTGAACCGTGACTCTGTTAGCTTTGCCGGCCGACCAGACGGAATCACACTGCGTCCGTGGAAGGGTGGCAGGCAGTTAGCATGGGACTATACTTGCGTATCCACCCTGGCAACGACATACATCACCCTCTCTGCCGGCACGGCAGGAGCCGCAGCGACACACAGAGAAAAACAAAAGTCAGTCAAGTACAGGCAATTAGATCAAAGGTACAATTTCGTTCCAATAGGGTCTGAGACCCTAGGCCCATGGGGTGAGAGTGCAAGAAGGTTTCTTAAGGATCTTGGTTCCAAGCTCATTGACACCACAAGAGACCCTAGAGCAGCAAGTTTTCTCTTTCAGCGCCTCAGTGTCGCGATCCAGAGGGGAAATGCCCGCTGCATCCTCGGTTCCTGCCCGGCGTCGGAGGAGTTCGAGGAAATCTACAGCCTCTAGGAAGCGAACTTTTTCTTGTGTCCTCTTAATGTTCATTTTTTGTATAAAATCAGATATGTAACTGTATAACCTTGCATAATAAAGTGTACATCATAATAAAAAAAAAAAAGGGGGTGGTAGGAGAAGTGAACACTCTTTCGTATTCAGAGTTAAATGTCAAGTTTTTCCCTGAGTGCTCTGTGTTCCCTTCTCTGAGGCTGTGGGTCCCTATAATTACACCAGTGGTGGTACCCCCCTATATATATATATATATATATATATATATATATATATATATATATTGTAGATTTTGCTGGTAAATTTCCTAAATTCGGGAGATCCATAAGCGGTTTTGTCTCGATGCAGAGACAGGTCTTGCATAATAGGAGATTCAAGGTTTTATGTCTCAGATGAATGAACTTCAACAGTAAACAGAGGCAGCAGAATCATCAGAAGATGATATATGGAGGTCAGGTGACGAATAATAAGCTACTGGAGAAGTTTGCATTGAATTAATTGAGATGTCATGCTGAGGTGTAGGAGTGGTGGATTCAGGAGACAGCGTGGCCAGTGCAGGTTGATGAGGGTGGTCGGCAGGGGACAGGAGATCAGCGAGTACAGTAGGGAGAGACGATGATGTAAGAAGCCGAGGAGGTAGTAGTAGCAGAGCAGACGTTGAAAACGTGAGGAGGTCCTCTGGAACAGTGAATTTTGGGAGGCCATTTGCGACATAGAGTTTGTTAAGAATTCGGATGAATTCCTTGTAGTTCGTGCCTGCCCTTATTTCAGTCAGACGTGTAAGTGCAAAGACGGTACTATGAACGGTGTTGGGGCTAACAACTGGTGTGGTGAAGGCTGGCTCGATGATTGGCTAGAGAGAGGTTGTGGTTGTGGCGGCTGGGTCGATGATTGGTTGGCGGACTGGGAGCTAGGCTCCCCATTGGATTTCAGGCTGCATAGTTTCTCCGGCACCACCCGGAACCTCTGGGAAGTTGGCGGTTTGTACTTTGAAAGTTCTTTGTGGACGGCGAGTCGTGTTGACATGCGTGGCGTCGGACATCTTTTTGATTGGTGGCTGTCATGTACAGGAAAGAACTTGACAGTGACAGCAGTTATGGAAGGGTTCTACTCGTTAAGGCTAGTGACGACGTCGATGGCAGCTTTTTCGGAGAGTAGGGAGCTCACTCTCCGAACAAACACTGTCCTGGCTGCGAGGTAGTGACGTGGTGGGTGTGAGGAACAGGTGCGCCTCCTCAAAAGCAGTGAACATGGTGGGGTCCAACAGACCATGTACGGCTGTGGCACTGCTGAACAGCAGTTGGAGTCCTCCATCATCGACGACGACGATGTCCAGTGGTGCAACAGGGTTTTTTGTAGAGATCAGGTTCACGAGTGCTGACCAGGTAAGGGTGCTGTTCCTTCTGAATCGCACCTTGATCCCGTAGATCATGGTACACAAGGCTTAGTCTCAGATGGTCGCTCTTTGCTTAGGAGGCCTTCCGTCTCTTCCCGGTATGTTGCACCAGGCTGGGAGTAGGATCTGACCTCCTAAAGTAAAGCGCTCTGTGTGCTCAAGACTGGAAAACCTACAAGAAGGAGGCCGGTAGATGGACGTCGTGTGAACTCCACCTTCGGGGTTCAAGGGTGAGTTTGTCCCTCCGTTCATGCATTGGCTTGGTTGTGCTGCAAAAGGAAACATGACACAGTGATATGCGAGTACCTGAAAAAAAGTAGATTGACTTTACTGGACGAGTGATTCCTTTCATACAAAAGGATATCATACGTTTGTGTATTATTTATTCAGGTGTAAGTGTGGACGCCGCAGGTAACAGTTCTATGTACCAGAGATGTGTAGTGCATTAAGACGTCAAGATGTGTGACGATCTGTGTAGCCGGGCCCAGACCCGGCTCACGAAACAATCACAAGAGCATAGCTTCATGCATACCAGTAGATGCTTCCTAACTTTTATATATATTAAAGTCACAAGTCTGGTGTTAAGTTTGGGAGTGAGTACACACAACCCTCGGACACCTCCACATGATTCCTGCTATGACGTTATACATCTCACAGTGAGACCAAGAGTTTATCCCAGGAGGCCTAGGTATGCTGGTCACAACGTGTTTAGTTAGGGGCTCCCAAGTCTTGGGGTGCATGTAATAAGATCATATTTACAAAGGACGCTGAGGAAGACTTTGGGATGAGGGTGGAGAACTGATGCTTCAGTATGAGTGTGGAGACCTCGCCTCCGCAGCCACGCTCGGGGAGCGCACATGGTTGATGTAAGGAAGAGAGTTACTCTGGCTCCATTGAAAATAAAAATAAACTGTTAGAAGCATTTTATTGACCCAGAGGCACATTTTGCAAGACAGCGGATCATTCACATCATTCCTCCTTGATGCCTTGACACTAAAAAATCCTGCTTCATGAAGAAAACATATACAATATATAGGACTGCAGGCAGATTTTGTTTAACACATTTAGCTACATCTGCATTTGTGCAGCTACCCTAGACTATATGGAGGGGAGTACAGTGTGTCAAAAAAGCTAGCTACGTGATGCTAAAAATCCCCATCACACAGGTGATTTACTGTATTTTTGTTTTTGTTTTATTAACACATTTAGGTACATCTGCATTAGTGCAGACTGCACTAGACTATATGAAGAGGAGTACAGTGTGTCAAAAAGCTAGCTACATGATGCTGAAATCCCCATCACACAGGATGGTTAGTCATACAGAGGCATGTGATCAGTAGTCTGCACTGGCAAACTCTGGGTGCATTATGAGGATATCATCATGAACACAAGAGTGAATAAGGTAGCAGTGGTACTGAGTCCCCATCTCGCAGGATGGTTAGTCATACACGGTCATATGTTCAGTAGCCTGCACTGACAAATTTTGGGTGCAATATGAGGATATCCTCAAGAACACAGGAGTGAATAAAGTAACTGCAAAGCTCCAGGTACCTCATGCCAGTGGGTTTGAATGGTCTGATAACTGGGCATTCGGTAATGTAGTGTGCAAGCTCATGCCTGAGTTAAAGTCTGCGGCACACTAAGCCAACTTACTATACTCGAGTGCTTAATATCATTACATGCATTCTATAATGTGCGGTAAACTTAATAATTACAATACAAAACTATTCAAATTATTAGAGAAACAATACAAAGTTGCCCAGCTTCACTGTCTCGGTGGTCGTTCACGCCACGAATGTCGTACTCCAGGGGCCAGATTCACGAAGCAGTTACGCAAGCATTTACGAACCTGCAGGCCATTTCTTAACCTTTGCAAGTTTTGTTTACAATTATTAAGCGGTTAATGAGCTCCGAAGCACCAGGAGGCTGTTTTTAGCAATATCAACAATTGATTGGAAAGTTTTCATGCTTGTAAACTGTTTAATAAATGTAACCAAAGCCGTCAAAGATTGAGATAAGATGTACACGTTCGTAACTTGCGTAACTGCTTCGTGACTCTTGTCCCAAGTCGGTGGTAGTCACTACAGGTCGTCCCAGGTCGATGGTAGGTACTCTTGGTTGTCCTAGGTCGGTGGTAGGTACTGCAGGTAGTCCCAGGTACTCCGAATTTTTATAGGTATTCCAGATCAATTGTAGGTACTTTGGTGGATGATAATCCTTCCATGTGGTACCCCAAGAGTGTGGCAGAAGATCCTAATCGTATTTGGTGGGTGGTAGGTACTGAAGGAGCATGATAATAATAGTCATGGTACATGGGCACTGGGCAGAATGGTACTCCAGGAAGAACCAAGTGAGTGGTGAGTTGGTGTGTGGAACTAGACGATGATAATGCCTACAGGTGGATGGTAGGCAATCCAGGTGGTCGTTGGGGTACCCTCAGGTAGATTAGAGGCACTTCAGTTAGCACCAGGTAGATAGGGGATGCAATAGTGGTTAGAAATTGGTGGGTATATGGTAGTGAAGGAGACACCAGATACGTGGAGAGCAAATGCAGCGGAGGAGAGGCCTACAGGAGAGCTGTGGCCAGTACAATATGTTGGAGGCAGTTCGTTTGTACTCCAGATGGTGCTAGGTGGATAATGTGTACTCCTGACACTATGTAGGTACTACAGGTAAGTGAGAGGTGCTCTCAGCTACTCCAAGAGTACTGGTCAATCCAGATGGGTGCTGGGTACCCCAAATGGTCAGTAATGGTTTCATTAGTGGAAGGGAGCGAGTAAATGGTTGGTTTTGTTAACACTTAGAGACTCCAAGTAGGTGGATGTTGTTGTAGGTGGACCCAAGTGGTCCACCTAGGCACTCGGGTCATACCAGGTGGGCAGGAGGTGGTCCAGGAAGTACCAGGTGAGTAAGTGCTCCAGGTGGTTATTACGTATTCCTCTGGATGGTCGATACCTCCAGGTGGCACCATGTGATTGATGGTTTCTCCAGATAAGAGAAGGTAGGGTTCCACTCTATATATGTGGTGGATACCTAAGGCAGTGCTAGGTGGATGGTGGGTACTCTAGATGGTACCACGGGGGCAGTAGGTACACAGGTGGTACCAGGTGAGTTTGGCATATTCCAAATGGGGGCAAGTTGGTATGTAGCAGGAGCTAAAGATGATACCAATTACGTAATGGGTACTTTGGTATCGGAGGAACGTCGAGCAGCCCAGAGTTATAGTGAGCAGATCAGGAGGTGGCAGGTAGGAAGGCAGACGATGTGCAGGTGGTGGAAGGCAGCACTAGAGGACGCTGGTGAATCGTATGAGAGTGATGATGCAGACGAGGAGGTAGAGAATAAGAGCGAGGCGGTCAAGGAGGGCAGCCAGTAGCAGCCACTGGTTAGCATGGCTGCCGTCCACACCCGTCGTCTCCCCGCTGCTGCCTTCCTCTCCCAGCTCCACCTCCTCACCCTTCGACCCGACCCGCCCACCTGACGGCTTCACGCTCCCGTCCACCTGTCAGGAGAGACACCCACTGTAAAATCCTGTCAAGCTGGGAAGTAAACCTCTTTCAAGCTGGGAAGTAAACCCCTTTCAAGCTGGGAAGTAAACCCCTTTCAAGCTGGGAAGTAAACCCCTTTCAAGCTTGGAAGTAAACCCCTTTCCAGCTTGAAAGTAAACCACTTTCCAGCTTGGAAGTAAACTCCTTTCAAGCTTGGAAGTAAACCCCTCTTCAAGCTGGGAAGTAAAGCAATTCAAGCTTGGAAGTAAACTCATGTAGTGCTTGGAAGTAAACTCATGTAATGCTTGAAAGTAAACCCTTTTCAAGCTTTGAAGTAAACCCCTTTCAAGCTTGGAAGTAACCTCCCTTTCAAGTTTGGAAGTAAACCCCTTCCTGCTGGAAGTAAACCTCTTCCAAACTGGGAAGTAAACTTATTTCAAGCTTGGAAGTAAACCCCCCTATCAAGCTTGGAAGTAAACCCTTTCAAGCTTGGAAGTAAACCCATTTCAAGCTTGACAATAAACCTCTTTCAATCTGGGAAATATAACACTTTTAAGCTGGGAAGTAAACCTCTTTCAAGCTGGGAAGTAAACCTCTTTCAGCTGGGAAGTAAACCCCTTTCAAGCCGGGAAGTAAACTGTCAATCTGGAAAGCAAACGCCTGTCAAGCTGGGAAGTATACTCCTGTCAAGCTGTTGCCAGTGTTGCCTCAAGTGAAGGTGCTCCCCACCACTATTGCCAGAACGGTGTACTTGTGTTATCAGTACAGGTGCTATCTCAGCTGTCAGGAAGTGCACTCATATTATGGCTACAGTGTGCAGGCGAGGAGTCACAGTAACGTGGGTGAAATATGTTGACCAAACTACACACTAGAAAGTGAAGGGACGACGACGTTTCGGTCCGTCCTGGACCATTCTCAAGTCGACTGTAAATGGTCACAATCGACTTGAGAATGGTCCAGGACATTCACATTCGATGACGAAACGTCATCGTCCCTTCACTTTCTAGTGTGTGGTTTGATCAACATGGCTACGATAATTATCATGGGTGAGGGATAAGGAAGTAAACTTAGGTTACCATTACCCTTCAGTGAGGAAGTAAACTCACGTTGTTGGCATAGTTGGCGAGACAGAAGAGGTTGGAGAGGGCTGTGATGGGAGCCTTGATGACGCTGGGGAGTGGGTTGGGGTGTGGCGCCCGGGCCACCCTGGCCACCACCCCGGCCACCACCACACTCACCGCCACCACCACCAGCTGCTGACTCACCAGCTGCACTGTAACACCATGTAATGTTATTATTAATCCCACACTCCACCATAATGACCAAAACAAAGACCAGTAATCAAGAAACAGGTATATATATATTTATTGATGATCTCATAATATATACTTACATATAAGCTCAGTTTTCACCATTAAGTTGCATATGTAAAACGTATATCTTTCTCGTTGCAAAATGGTGCGTCGTAGAGAGAGCTATGTGGCAGGACTGACCACAACACGCAGTGCAGTCTTGCTAATAAAAATAGACTTGTGCTTGCAAGTTGCATAAACAAATGCAACTGGTGCTTGCAATACCCAAGCTCGTCACGTTTGTATTTGCTGCTCGAGGCCTGGTGAGAGGAAGTGTGAGCAGACTGTGAAGGATGAGGAGTATGGGCACTGATCTGGCTGGGTCCTCAGGGGTCTTGGGCTCCGAGGCCAGACAAGAGTTACAGCACCAAGCCTCGCGAGGCGGCCCGCTGACTGCTGACCAAGCCACACCAAGCACCTATGAGTGGGGCGTGAGAGGGGGCGTGGGCCACCACATGAGAGGGACTTACCTGTGAGAGGGGGCGTGGGCTACCACATGAGGGACTTACCTATGAGTGGGGTGTGAGAGGGGGAGTGGGCCACCACATGAGAGGGACTTACCTATGAGTGGGGTGTGAGAGGGGGAGTGGGCCACCACATGAGAGGGGCTTACCTATGAGTGGGGGTGTGAAAGGGTTCGTGGGCCACCACATGAGAGGGACTTACCTATGAGTGGGGTGTGGGAGGGGGCGTGGGCCACCACATGAGAGGTGTAGGCCAAAAAGAGCATGTCCAAGATGAGACACAGGAATCCCACGGTGAGTTTCTCCCCGGCCCCTGGTGGGAGGAGGAACACCACCAGCGCCACCAACGACAGACCTGGGGGTGAGAGAGAGTCAGCACTGACTGTCGGAAAATCCGACACCATTTAATAATATTACATACAGGCAGATAATATTGCTGCATTGTATAAACAAGTTACCCATAGAAAATGTAACTTGTAATGGAATTTTCCGTCTATAGAAAATGGGATATCATTGCCACATACTATTATAAATTCACCAGCTATTCTGCTGGGAATTATTCTTAAATACATTAGTCTTTGGACTTTACCATCATAAAAACATCTCATTTAAATTAACTTAATTATCAATATTAAAATAGAGTAAATGTGACCCTTCTATCACTTACTGATATCTGGACAAAGTAAGCCAGGCGTCAGTAGTGAGGGAGTGGTCAGCCATTGTTATTGTTCTTAGACCAGAGGCGCACGGGAGCAAATTCGGCTCCTGCTAATTTCTCTTGGACGAAATGTTATGGAAACCAAAGGTCTTCTATCATCAACACGCTGTCATCAAATACAAGGAAAGTGTTGTGCCGAAACCCGTTTATCTCGACAGTCTCCGTGGTGTAGTGGTAAGACACTCGCCTGGCGTTCCGCGAGCGCTTTGTCATGGGTTCGTATCCTGGCCGGGGAGGATTTACTGGGCGCAATTCCTTAACTGTAGCCTCTGTTTAACGCAACAGTAAAATGTGTACTTCTCCCTGGTGAGGGCCCCTCACCAGGGAGGGACTACCTCACCCTACCTCACCCTGGTGAGGGACCCTACCCTGGTGAGGGACCCTACCCTGGTGAGGGGACCCTACCCTAGTGAGGGGACCCTACCCTAGTGAGGGGACCCTACCCTAGTGAGGGGACCCTACCCTGGTGAGGGAACCCTACCCCTGGTGAGGGACCCTACCCTGGTACCACCACCAGTTCAGTCCACTACCACCAGCACCCACCTGCACCACCAGTACTGTCCCCCACCACCACCACCAGTACTGTCCCCCACCACCACCAGCACCCACCTGCACCACCAGTACTGTCCGCCACCACCACCACCAGTACTGTCCCCCACCACCACCACCAGTACTGTCCCCCACCACCACCCACCTGCACCACCAGTACTGTCCGCCACCACCAGGACCCACCTGCACCACTAATACTGCCCACTAGCTCCAGCACCCACCTGCAAGACTACTACTGTCCGCCACCACCACCCACCTACACCACCGTCCACCCCACTGTAACGTACTCTATAGTTACAGTTCGTGAATCTACCTGAGTGTGATAGAAGTAATCCCAGTTGACCTGATCTTTCCCACGGGAGTAAATTAACTGAGAGGTAGGAATAAAGTCACTTTCATTCGCCAGTATGACTGGGAGTCCCAACACACACTCGGCCAACCGCGCTACACCCCGCACTTACACACGACAGGAACTTTGACGGTCCAGGTGTAGGCGGGAGCGTTGCGAGCCAGCTGGAGGGTAGAGACGACGCTGGTGTAGGCATCAGGGCAACACGGGTAAAACTTAGACTCCCTCGTCACCTCCCCGCTGGTCACCTCCCACTGCTTCACCATCTTGTTGCCGTCGTCAGTCTCCAGGTCGTCAGACACTACCTGCGGGAGGCCACACCCTTAGCATACACAGCTGGCAAATGTTGTCCAGGTAATACTTTCATAATTTGGTTCAAATATCACATTAATTAATTATTCTTCATGTTGTACCCCCCAAAGGCCAAGGTGCTTGCTACTTCTCAACCGCCACTCTGAGTGCCACTCTTTATGAGGTAACTTTGTGGCAATAGTTCCTTGAGTGCGTGAGGCAGCATGGCTGAGGACGCCCTCACAGTCTTAATGGGGCTTCCACCACTTATAATCACAAAATAATTGGAGGTGTTTAGGCAAACATTGGTAAAGTTTAAGTAAATAAAATTGATCTTAAAAATGTTTGAGGTAATATTATGAGATCTCAATATAAAATCTGTACATCTACCTACTGTACATCTTCATGACCAGCTGACTCATATTATCATGAGATACACGACCTGCTGACTCATATTATCATGAGATACAGGACCTGCTGACTCATTATCAGGAGATACACGACCAGCTGACTCATTATCAGGAGATACACGACCAGCTGACTCATTATCAGGAGATACACGACCGACCAAAACATCTACAATTGTCACACGACTTGTCGATTAATCTACAAGAAGTATACCAAAAAGTTTAGAATCTGCAGAATTTTCGACTAACCTCAACCTTGGAATCCTCGATGACCAGGTCAATAATACGCTCGTGATGGACCCAGGAGCCGATCTTGAAGGAGCAGTTTTGTGTGTCGTGGGGCCAGTAGGTGAGGTCCATGGTGCAGGGGAAGTGGAAGGCTATTGGAGGCACGAACAACACCGTACCATTCTTGAACACTAAGATTAGCACGTTGGAGTCCATCACACTCTGGCCAGGGTCACCCCTGTCAACGGTCACCACACCCTGTTAGAGCTGCCAACGGACACAGATAACACCACGGTTTCCTATCGTGCCTTTACAATGTGAAGGTCACGGGGGGCCATAATAGCAGGCTATTGAAGGGGAACATTAAATGACAAAAGAGGTTAACACCTGCATGACATATATATAAAATATCAAGGTCACTACAGGTCAAGCAATGAGGTCATCCCGGAAACGCTGCATGACCGCTAGTGGCTGTACAAGAATGTAAGAACTCTTGTATATGTAAATAAATAAATAAATAAATAAATAAAAGCAATGATCATGGAATTATATGAAAGCTCATCATAAGCTTTGAAAGAGAATGAGAAATCATAATAATAATAATAAATAATAAATTTTTATTCAGGTAAGGTACATACAAGGTAAGATACAAACATTGATGGATTTATAGATAGGGCTAGTACATACAATGCCTAAAGCCACTATTACGCAAAGCGTTTCGGGCAGGAAAAACACTAAGACTAAAACTTAATACTAATTGAGATTAAAGTATAAATTGTGTTGAGAAAAAATAAGAAAAGAATGGAAAGAAGGGGGAGGGGAGAAACATGGCAGAAAAAACAAAAATACAATTTGGTCAACAAACAGCATTGTTTAAAATAGTAGATATGGGTTGACATTTACATTTTGGGGTGAGGTAGGTTACATTGAGTTAATAGGTAATACTTAGTTTTTATCTTAAACTGGTTGGGAGAGGTACAGTCTTTAACATAATTGGGAAGGTCATTCCACATTCGAGGTCCCTTGATTTGTAAAGCATTTCTAGTTTGACTAAGTCGTACTCTTGGAATATCATATAGGTATTTGTTTCTGGTGTGGTGCTCATGGGATCTGTTACAACCTTCCAGGAAGCTTTTGAGGTCAGGACTGACATTACAGTTCAGCATTTTATATATACAAAATACACATGAGAGGATGTGCAGGGACTTAATATCTAACATATTCAGAGATTTGAGTAAGGGTACCGAGTGATGTCTGGGGCCAGAGTGAGATATCGTCCTAATAGCAGCTCTGTGTTGAGTAATTAGAGTATGTAAATGATTTTGGTTAGTAGAACCCCAAGCACAAATACCATAGTTGAGATAAGGATAGATGAGAGAATAAGAGTGTCACCAGGGCAGGGCGAGGTACACAATATCTGATCTTAGAAAGAATGCCAACAGTTTTCGAAACTTTTTTTTATATATTTAGAATGTGTCCCTGGAAATACAGCTTGCGGTCAGTGAGAACGCCAAGGAACTTGCCATCTACTTTGTTACAAATTTGGGTATTGTTAATCCTGAGATTTATTTGATTTGAGGATTTATTGCCAAACAAAATATAGAAAGTTTTGTCAATATTGAGGGTGAGTTTGTTGGCAGTTAGCCAAAGATGGACTTTATTTAGCTCAGTATTCACTGTGACATTTAGAGCAAGGGGGTCAGGAATGGAGTAAATGAAGGTCGTATCGTCAGAAATAGAATTGGTTTGAGATGTTGGGAGGCATTTGGAAGGTCATTAATGTAGATGAGAAAGAGTAGAGGGCCAAGTATGCTGCCCTGGGGAACACCAATGTTGATGGGTAGGGTGGGAGAAATTGAATTATTTACAGAAACATACTGGAGAAAACAGAAACATACTTGACCACTCTGGGTCAAGGGTCACCAAAGCCCTTCATATTTAGTTATTCACAAAGTTCAAATTCAGATCACTAGCTAATACTATAATTGGAAATAGCCTTTCCCTAAGATACCTGTACAATTACCATCAGTTTATAAGAGTTCAGCCATCTGGGTTGTTCAGTACAACAGAGATTAGTTGTTCAATTTAAACCCTGCTTAGTAAACTCAGTAAACCTGGCGGAGAAATACCCCTCTAGCCTCAGTGGGGAGGAGAGCTAGGTAGTGAGTGTGGGGGCTCGGTCAGCAACTGGATAGGTTGTTCCACTCTCACCTCTCCAAAGAGATCAGCATTCCATCAGCTGGTTTCAGAGACAAGGTAAAGTTGCTAAGAGTTGTTATAGGTATATAGTTCATTTCGTGCCTCAATAGGGAATGTTAAAAGTTTTAGAAAGTCATGTTAAGGAGTGTTCAGTCAGGGAGTGATATTTATTAGTTGTTGTTTAGAATTGCATAAATAAATGATTAGATTGTTCTCTGTGTCTTATTATTTCCATGAATAATTTTGCATGTCCTTGTCACATGATCTCCACGAGTCAGAGTTTATTTGGGTCGCAAGCCTAGCAAAGTTAAGAGCTAAAATATATCCCCTTGTTTTCTGTAATTCCCACACTTAATGTAGATTCATCCCTCCTTTTCCAAGTAATTTGGGGATTAAGCCCCAAGGTTTTAATGATTGATTAACTGATCCAGACCCCGATTAATTGACGCTTCTGGTTAATGGTCTGGTGGTGGCAGCAGAAGGAGATCCTTGAGTTTGCTAAAAGTCTAGTATGACGTCACGGGGGCTGTAGAGTCTTAGCCGATCGAGCGGCTAAGACCACGTGGCGTGGGACTCTGTTAGAGTTAGCTCTGGGCTCCCTTGAAATTAAGTTGAAGCAAATATAACTACGGGCGGGTTAAGGACCAAGTAGAGCCAATACGCGTCCAATGTTACAGTCATGAGGCCACTGGAGGTCATGAGGCCACAGGAGGTCATGAGGCCACTGGAAGGTCATATAATGTTACAATGCGTGACGTTACCATTACTATAGATAAGTTAGGCAGTACTTGAAAGATGTTGCCCTCACTGAAGACGACCGCAGGACGACTCACCCATTGTAGAGGGTCAGGTCTGGCTTCCATACCACTTGTGGGTCGATGGCCAGGTAGGTCAAGCCCTCCACGTCGTCCTCCCACCCCAGCCGCTCATCCCTCCACTTCTGCCAGGGGGAAGGGGTTGGTTAGGCAAGGTATACATGAGGAGGGGTGGCTTAGGGAAGGTAACCCAGTGGGGTGTGCTGGCTAAGGCAAGGTAACGCAAGGGGGAGGTGCTGGCTTAGGTAAGATATCCCAGGGAAAGGTGCTGGCTTAGGTAAGATAACCCAGATGAAAGGTTCTGGCTTAGGTAAGATAACCCAGAGGAAAGGTGCTGGCTTAGGTAAGATAACCCAGAGGGAGGTGCTGGCTTAAGTAAGATAACCCAGAGGGAGGTGCTGGCTTAGGTAAGATAACCCAGGGGGAGCTGCTGGCTTAGGTAAGATAACCCAGGGGGGGGTGCTGGCTTATCAGGGTGGTGAGGGAGAGTGTGAGGTTGGTGTAGATAGTATGGAGGAGGGTGGGCATGTATAACATTATATTGCCTCATAACTGTTAACAAGATAACATTATAAAGAGCTATAAGATATGTACAATAACACTGGCGCAGAGCGGCACAGGTTGTGCACTGTTCCTGCCTCAAGTACTGGTCATAAACACACGGGTCAATACTCACACGGGTCAATACTCACACTGTTCCTGCCTCAAGTACAAGTCATAATCACACGGGTCAATACTCACACTGCTCCTGCCTCAAGTACTAGTCATAAACACACGGGTCAATACTCACACTGCTCCTGCCTCAAGTACTGGTCATAAACACACGGGTCAATACTCACACTGCTCCTGCCTCAAGTACTGGTCATAAACACACGGGTCAATACTCACACGGGTCAATACTCACACTGCTCCTGCCTCAAGTACAGGTCATAAACACACGGATCAATACTCATACGGGTCAATACTCATACGGGTCAATACTCACACTGCTCCTGCCTCAAGTACAGGTCATAAACACACGGGTCATTACTCATACGGGTCAATACTCACACTGCTCCTGCCTCAAGTACAGGTCATAAACACACGGGTCAATACTCACACTGTTCCTGCCTCAAGTACAGGTCATAAACACACGGGTCAATACTCACACTGTTCCTGCCTCAAGTACAGGTCATAAACACACGGGTCAATACTCACACTGCTCCTGCCTCAAGTACAGGTCATAATCACACGGGTCAATACTCACGATGCCAAACCAGGTGTGGACCTCCATCATGTTCTTCTCCTCCAGCTGTTGGTGAGAATATTACTGCGTTAGTGTTGATGCGGGGTGACACCTGAGGTGTTCCTGGGGTGTCACGTGACACCTTAGGTGTTCCTGGGGTGTCACGTGACACCTGAGGTGTTCACGGGTGCCACGTGACACCTTAGGTGTTCACGGGTGCCATGTGACACCTGAGGTGTTCACGGGGTGCCACGTGACACCTAAGGTGTTCACGGGTGCCATGTGACACCTGAGGTGTTCACGGGGTGCCACGTGACACCTGAGGTGTTCACGTGTGCCATGTGAGACCTGAGGTGTTCACGGGGTGTCACATGACACCTGTTTTCCTGGAGTGCCACGTGACACCTGAGGTGTTCACGGGGTGTCACATGACACCTGAGGTGTTCCTGGAGTGCCACGTGACACCTGAGGTGTTCACGGGGTATCACATGACACCTGAGGTGTTCTTGGCGTGCCACGTGACACCTGAGGTGTTCACGGTGTGTCACAAGACACCTGAGGTGTTCCTGGTGTGAAGGTGTTTATATATATATACTGTATATATATATATATATATATATATATATATATATATATATATATATATATATATATATATATATATATATATATATATATATATATAAATATGACCAAAAAAGTAAGATTAATAATTCTACCACAAATTTTCTCAATATTTCTTATGTTTCTTTTCACTGCCGATGGTAATTGAAAGATCAAATCTCCAAAATTCATTTTTATTTCTAGTCTGACGCGACACTTGAACGCGTTTCATAATAACTTATAACATTTTTAAAGTTACACACAACTATAATCTGCAAATACTAAACAGAGTTTAAACAGCTTTCATTTTATTCCTGCATTTGGGTGTGGTGATATGTTACAACAGTTTTGCATGAGGTGAAAACAAACTTTCAACACACGATAGAACACGAAACAATGGGTATAGTTAGAGGGATAGAAGCCCTAAACCAGAAAAAAAAAAAAAAAAAAAAAATATATATATATATATATATATATATATATATATATATATATATATATAATAATATATATATATATTCTAGGATATTATGGCTAAGTGTTATGCTTGACTTCCCGGTGGTGGGAGTAACTCATGTAATATGCCGTGCGTGTTAAGGTAATGTATACTTTACCCGAGCCCCAACGTCTCTCTACTGGCCTCCACGGGGGCAGGAAGCTGGCGGCTGTCAAAGGTCTCCCCGTTGTTTATAATGATTTTTCCAGCTGGAATTTGAACAGAAGTAACAAAAATACCAAGAAGTAATGTCTTGGTATTACGGCTTGGCCTGGTAGGCGGTTCCATGGGCTTATAACATATATGGGGTGAAAACGCATCTCCTGTACCGTTACTCCTTGTTTGTGTTACATCTGACCTATAGAAATTGTTGGACATGTCTGCCATTGATTGGAAATAGCACGTAAGACCTTGGATATCCATCGCCTGAACCCCAAAGGAGAAAGTGACACTTAGCTTTATGGAGAGTAAAACATTATATCTCACTTCTCCATCTTTCTTGTGTTTATTGTTTCGCTCTTCCTTCACATCTTCTCTCACCAGGTTTCCAGCATATAAGCCATTTAGTTTAAATCAGTATCTCATCTCTATTTTTTGTTTACCTCCTGTCCCCATGGAGGGTACAGGGGGGATTGTGGCACTAAGGTAAATTCTCTATTAAAGATTTTTTAAATCAATTAAAAATATTATATATGCAGATATATAATAATATACTGAATTATACTTAGTTAAAATATTTTAAGTTTGGGTCCCCATAAATGATTAACGTTTTCTCTTCTAAATGAATCGTTGGGCACGTTTTCTTTATACTTTTATCGTTAACTAAAGTAAATGGATAATTCTATAGAACGACCTCACAACGTACATAAAACGGCAGTAAAATTAATAGTAGGATATCAACAGTGCTCCAAGAAGCTTAGCAACATCTGAAAAACACATTGAAGTAAGATGGCCATAACTGCAGCAAGTAAAGCAAGCGTGCAAGCTGCAACATAAGGGACCATCTGCATGTCACCGCCCATCACCACCACCCACCGCCCATCACCACCACCCACCGCCCATCACCACCACCCAAGCACCTGCACCAAGTCTAACTTTAAGAAGCAACACTTCACCACCACTCTCGCAGTCATCAGCAGGAGAAACCTTCAAGAACCACCAGCATATACGAATCTTCTTTAGAGAAACAGTCTCTATCTAGTCTAGTCTCCACGGAGTCTACAGTCTCCGTGGTATAGTGGTAAGACACTCGCCTGGCGTTCCGCGAGCGCTATGTCATGGGTTCGTATCCTGGGCGGATTTACTGGGCGCAATTCCTTAACTGTAGCCTCTGTTTAACTCAACAGTAAAATGGGTACTTGGTTGTAACAACGATTCTTCGCGGCGGGGATCGTATTCCAGGGACCTGCCCGAAACGCTACGCGTACTAGTGGCTTTACAAGAATGTAACAACTCTTGTATATATCTCAAAAAAAGAAAAAAAAGAAAGAAAGACTGGCAGAAGAGGGAGTTTGCAGGAAGGGGAACGGCCGGCCAGCAACAAACATCAGGGGACACGTACTACACTGTGGCACGCCCCCACCACCCTCAGCTGTAGACACAAAGGCTTTACAGTACTAAAGTTTACCAGCCACCCGCCTCTTATAATGACGCCCTTTACTAAATATAGCCAACGTCAGTGGCCAACAAGGAAGCCCCCTTTTCTACATTCCCCGCACAGTCCCTTTGGCGTAGTGCTAAGACTGGCGTTTCGCAAGCGCTTTTGCTTGGGTTCGCATCCTGGCCGGGAAGGATTTACTGGGCGCCAATCCTTATCTGTAACCTCTGTTTACCCAACAGTAAAATGGGTACCTGGTTGTTAAACGATTTGATGGATCGTATTCCGGGGATTATTGGGATTAAGGACTTGCCTGAAACACTATGCCTACTAGTGGCTGTACAAAAATGTAAGAACTCTTGTATATATAAAAAATTAAAATAAATAAAAGCATTAGATGGCATATGATCAGACTTTTTGTTTAACTCTAACGCAAGCTAAGAGATCTCTAGCTGCAGCTCATTTGAAGCTTTCTGTTACTTGCTTTCCACAGAATGCAATAAGACAATCGGTTAAAAGCAGAGGACGGACAGTGAAGGATTCGAACCGGGTCTTCTCACTGAAGACGAGCGGACGAGGGTTATAATCACAACACAACAGGATGCACAAAATGTATTATATGACGTCTATGGATGGGATGGTTGTGATCCTCTAGAATGTTTTAGGTCTGAGATAATATTACATCACAAGAACTGAAGATTAATGTACAGAGTATATGTAAAGAAGAACTTGACGTCAAGCCCACTGACTACTAGTTAGTGTAAAGGTTGTACTGACCAGTTGTTAGTGTGAAGGTTATACTGACCAGTTCGAAGTGTGTAATCGTCATCATCCTGAGGGAGACGGTGGTGGGGCTTCCGGGAACCACCGACTTGTCGTAGTCCTGAAGAAGTCTCTTCCGCAGCTGCTGTTCTGCCTGCACCCTCCGCTGGTCGCCCGCGGCTGTTGGCACACGAGGGTGTTATACCAGACAGTTAGAGGTAGGCTGGGCATGGATAGTGTAGGGGAGGCACGGAGAGGGAAGAGGGACGGTAGAAGGGTGGGGGGCGGAGGGAAGAGGTTGGGACCTCGAGAGGTTGGGGGGATGGAGTAGGAATAAATAGTGACCTTGTCAATAGATCAGCAGAACAAGTACATTAGCATCAGTGTGTGTGTATATCTGACTAATTCACAGCATTTATCTATTCTGTGGACATCCATATATGTTGGCGGAAAACTCCACACCATTTAATAATATTACATGCAATAGGCAGATAATATTGCTGCTGTGTTGTATACACAAGTTAACCCTTAGAAAATGTAGCTTGTAGTGGAATTTTCTGTCAATAGAAAACGGGATATCATTGCCATATAGTACTATAAATTCACCAGCTATTCTGTTGGGAATTATTCTTAAATACATTAGTCTTTGGACTTTTTACATCATAAAACATCTCATTTGAGTTAACTTAATTATCAGTATCAAAGTTCAGTAATGGTTGAAGAGAAAACGAACTCATACATAATGAAATGGGTAGCTTTATCATTTAATAAGAAAAAAAATTGAAAAATATATAAATTCATGAAAACTTGGCTTATTAGGCAAATCTGACCTTGTATAGTAAGCTAGTAGGCCGAGTACATTCTGGCTTCTAGGTACAACATATATATATATATATATATATATATATATATATATATATATATATATATATATATATATATATATATATATATATATAATATATATATGAATGAAAACTCACACCCCAGAAGTGACTCGAACCCATACTCCCAGAAGCAACGCAACTGGTAACTACAGGGCGCCTTAATCCGCTTGACCATCACGGCCGTCAAAAGGAAGTGATAGCCGAGGCTATTTGAGCCACTTCCCCGACGGCAACTCGGATGGTAATCTTGGGCATAGCATTTCACCAAATCACCTCATTCTTTGGGGCACACGTGAGGAACACAAATGCGAACAAGCCTGAATGGTCCCCAGGACTATATGCGAATGAAAACTCACACCCCAGAAGTGACTAGAACCCATACTCCCAGAAGCAACGCAACTGGTAACTACAGGGCGCCTTAATCCGCTTGACCATCACGGCCGTCAAAATCACTGTAGTCACTTCTGGGGTGTGAGTTTTCATTCGCATATAGTCCTGGGGACCATTCAGGCTTGTTCGCAATATATATATGTATATATATATATATATATATATATATATATATACTCAGCCTACTATGCAAGGCCCGATTTGCCTAATTCTCAGTTTTTCAGAAAATATATTATTACAAAGCACCGAAACAATTCTATGGCAAACACAACTAATATTTCAGACATGCTAAGATCACTGTATATATGCTAATATTTCTTAAAGTATTTCATTTGGGCCATCCTCGACCGGCCTATGACACTCCCCTTCACCGCAAGATTCATGTGTGAAAGTTGGCCTCCAGCCTCATACTGGCAGACAAACAAACAAACGAACATTGTCTCATATGACAGATGTTAATCGTGTTGTTTGAGGAGCTGTTCACTTGAGACAGTTAAGCAAGTCCCAGCAGTGTCTGGGTACAAGTGACAGGATGAACAACCCAGCGGGTTTTCTTCCTATTAGGGAGTGTTGTACATGCTGCTATGGCGGTGTGTCCACTCACAGGATGAGTGGCGCTGCCCAATACTGTCACTATGGCGGTGTGTCCACTCACAGGGTGAGTGGCGCTGCCCAATAAACTCGCCCATCGAGGCAAAATTTAAACGAAAAATTGTGTAAACAGATAAGGGAGAGAAGACAAGGAACTGAGAAGCGAGTCAAGTAGGCAAGGAGAGGGATAGTGGCACTCAACACAACGCTGCCTCTCTCCTTGTACAAACTCCCGCTCTTCGTCCTTGTCTCCCCCACCCCTTCCCTCTCGCCATCCACCTTGCTCTATCACTTGGACTCCACTACCCCCAGCAGCCTCACCCCTCCATCCCCAGCATCCCCTGCCTCTCCGCCCCCAGCATCCCCTGCCTCTCCACCCCACCAACCCCTGCCTCTCCACCCCCAGCAACCCCTGCCTCTCCACCCCCATCAACCCCTGCCTCTCCACCCCGATCAACCAGTGCCTCTGCGCCCCCATCAACCCGTGCCTCTGCGCCCCCCGCCTCCCCATCCCCAACAAGCGCCCCCCAGATGGCGGGTGGTGTCAACACACCACAGGATATAGGACGCCATTGTTACTTACGGATGATGCTCTACAGTCGGTGGTTGAGTCTGCGCCTCGGTCACATTGTTTGTTCCACCCGGGACGAGGCCTTTTGTTCCTCTTTTTTGTCAGTTCCGTGTTTTAGTTCCGGACGTGGTTTTGTACAGTTTGGGGGAGCAAGGTCAGGGATATGATGCTGGGGGACAAGGTCAGGGATATGATGCTGGGGGACAAGGTCAGGGATATGATGCTGGGGGACAAGGTCAGGGATATGATGCTGGGGGGACAAGGTCAGGGATATGATGCTGGGGGAGCAAGGTCAGGGATATGATGCTGGGGGAGCAAGGTCAGGGATATGGTGCTGGGGGACAAGGTCAGGGATATGATGCTGGGGAGACAAGGTCAGGGATATGATGCTGGGGGGACAAGGTCAGGGATATGATGCTGGGGGGACAAGGTCAGGGATATGATGCTGGGGGGACAAGGCCAGGGGTCTCATCGCCCACCATAATAGGGTGTTGTTAGAAGGGAGGGGAATTATCATGGTTGTTGCTGTTTTAGATTCAGCAACTGGGAACAAAAAGTTCCAAGTAGCACGGGCTATGGCGAACCCGTAGTGGACTTACCTGGCACAGGAGCGGAGGTGTAACTGAAGTATCGGGGGAAAGCGCCTAGCCATTACGACTTATAGCACTTGGAAGGGGGTCAGGATAAGGATTTGGGATGGGACAAGTCGCATAGGGACACTGATTTTTATAATAAAAAATCAATGCAGGATTGTCTTCTATGACTTCGTTGTTTTGTCTCGTAACCTAAATAAAATAATGTGACAACATTTCCGGGAACCACTTGTAACAGAGACCGCGTCTCTCGTACTTATGGCGACCACACCAGGTTCCGCTGATGTAATTTACGGAAGCGGACAAATTATATTATTTCAGGTATACACCCAAGCTTGGGGACGTGAGAGAGGTCAATGGGAGATATGTATGGGGCCAGGAGGAGGAGTCAGGATGCAGCACTGTGCCGCCAAAGGTGGAGGGTTGAGGGGCGTGTCAACAGCACTTGTGGATCCGGACTCCCAGGCGGGTGATGGCGGACGCTGGGGTCAGAGAGAAGCGCCACAAACACCCATCGTAAGTCTTTTTGTTTGTCTTCAGCTACAGCTCTCCTCCTGTCACCTCAACCAACAGCTATAGTTACGACGCAGTTTGTGGCGTTTTGCGTCACTTGTTCTTGATGGTTCACATCCGCCTGCCGACTATTGTACCCGGGACGCTTTTCCGGAATGTACACAAACACTCATCTGGCTCACACAACCCATTAAGTTAACACTCTACATCCCTTTGTGCTCGAATTACCCTTCGGTAGCTTAGGTTTTGTTTGATTATTGAAGCGTATATCAGTTTTCAGTGACAATAAGAATCATATCTTAGCTATTATTGACTTACAGAAGTTTATCTAAGATTATGGTTACTTACAGAAGCTTGTCTAAGTCTTTGGTGGCTAGCAGAATGCATTTAAGTTTTTAAAACTTTTTTTGTTCTCGTAATTTCATATTATCGACTTCCTTGTGGTTACCTTTCATTGATTCCGGGGGACAAGGTCCCCGCGGCCCGGTCTCTGACCAGGCCGTCTGGTCAACCAGGCTGTTGGACGCGGCTGCTCGCAGCCTGACGTATAAATCCCCAGCCTATGACCTACATAATTAATGACAAATCAGATATTTAAGACTAAGCCAGTGAATTTCAATAACAAAAATCTAACCTATCTCTTTGCATGTTTTACGTGTTCCAGTACTCTGTGCTCTCAGGTCGTTCACCCAGATGAAATGCATAAAAATATAGAATAGTAAATAATGAGGATAAAATCCTTGCTTAACCTCTTCTGGGCATTTATATTGATTGAAGAACAAACTTTACTGGGGCACTAAACTTTTTAGTAATATATTTACAGTACATATTACAGTGTGATAGAACCATTGCATTACTCAGTGTCAATAATGGAATATTTTAATATTAGGAAATAAAGGAAAGACATTAACGTTAAATACTGATATTTGTTCTGTGTGATATTTGACAGCAGGAGCGTTGAAAACGTTGTGTCGGTCCAGCAGTTAACAATGTTTATAACTTGGCAATACTGTAAATATTGGAAGGCTTCATATTACTAGTATAATAAAATAGTACTGGTATAGAAGTTGTAAATCTTGGCTTTGCCTAAAATTTGCAACAGTACTTAAACAAATTAAGTCTTGTACCACGTTAAAATTTGTACCGCATGAAATATATAGGCCTAGATGAGGTTAGGTAATGATTGTATTTTACACTGATATGCGCTTTTCACCTGGGTTACCAATTTCAAAGTATATTAGATAGCGAAATTGCGTTACCAATTTCAAATTATATTAGATAGCGAAATTGCGTTACCAATTTCAAATTATATTAGATAGCAAAAGTGTTAGGTTAAATTATTAATTTAAATTCATTGGTTTAATCTTCAATATTTGATTAATTTAATCCGTAGGTCTAAAATTTATAAATAATTGACAGCTTTTCTGGCCTGACTTACGTATACACTGGACTTCCATATGGCTTACGTAGAGCTACGAATACTTTGGTTGGATCTTCTTACGAAAATTGGCGTTCCTAGACTGTTTCTTAAATCCCGAAGGACCCGTGAAGAACGAGACAGAAGAAAACGTTTGTTAAAGGTGGCAGCAGGTGTCTCATTGACAGTCTTGGTGACTGCCTCAGTAACTGTCCGGGTAAGACAGGTGTCGCGCGGCATCTGTCATGCTACACGTGTTCTGTCACGGCGAGCTGGGTAAATCAGTGCCAGATGCGGGTGGAAGGGAAGCGATCAATTATGGTGTCATGAGTTATACGAGGGCGAGGGCGGCCTCCAGCGGCACCAACACTCCCCGGGCTCTTCTACTCATCCACCAAGCCCTCCCCACTCTTATTCCTTTCCATTATAATTATTCAACTCTGTCTGACTCTGGTTTTCGACTGTTAGGTACTCTTTCACACATACATCACTTTTCTGGCTAATTATATAACAGCCTCTTGTGAAAAAATGGGTTAAAGACTTATCTGGCAGTCTCTGGGAATTCATTGTGTCCATCATTTTCTGTCTCTTGACGACTTCTGATAATTATGTTTTTTCTGTCTGATCACTGACTATGACTTGAAACCATAGTAGGCTTTTTAACATTGGTAAATAATCGCACGTCCCTTTGACGTGAAGGAACAGAAAGTGGTGTGTGGCCGTACTTGTGTCCGGGCTTCTTACTGCTGCTCGTAGCCTCATAACTGTGACTGTCTGGGATAATGGCCAGCAGCTGTTCCTAAGGTCTAGGTGTTGTCCTCAGTGGCTGCACACTGATCATTATGAGATAAACTCAGCAAAGCTGGAAAATCCAGTGTATTCCTTTAATAAGTAATTATCAAAAGAAGGCACCAAGCCGAGGAGTCTATGTGGCAACGTATGCCTTACATAACGTAGAATAACACAGAATAATTTATAGTGGCTAGATCGCCACAACACAGCAAGAGATAACTCCCAATAAAATATTAACGATATAGGGAATAAAATCTTTTTCCCTGCATCCTAAACAGTATACTGCTAAGAATTCAAGTCTGAAAACACAATTGATCTTGAATTGCCCAAATAAAGTTTTGGCAAGACGTTAGTGAATGTGTATCAGAAAGAAGCTATTCTTGAAAGCTCAAGATTGCAACAAGGTGGATTACGGATAGACTTGCAAGGACCTCAACCCGTATATACACTGGGAACATAAAGTTTGTCAGGAGTGTTCAAGAAAGTTCGCTTTATACACGCACCTCAGTCACAGCTGTCATCAAACTTTATAGAAGTATTCTCCTATAATTTACCCACAAAATTGTGGCTATGAAAGGTAGGTAATAAATTACAAAACTCACACACTCACTCACTCACTCACTCACTCACTCACTCACTCACTCACTCACTCACTCACTCACTCACTCACTCACTCACTCACTCTCACTCTCACTCTCACTCTCACTCTCACTCTCACTCTCTCTCTCTCTCTCTCTCTCTCTCTCTCTCTCTCTCTCTCTCTCTCTCCTTCCCTGCCTCACCATTGGTAGCCAGTAAGGTCATGCCGGCGGCCAACATCAACAACTTCACTGCCAGGGGTCCACAGATCATGTTGCTACGGTCGGTGTAGACTCTTGCACTAAAAGGCGTCTTCAGAGTCTTGATCCTGCAACATAATCACCCAAGAAAATTGATCAGGAGCTTTGCATAGTTTTACTAGAAAAGTTGTCAGGACAAACAGGGTAGTTTACGCCACTCAAGCGACTAAACAGAGAGCGCCTCACCACGCAGGACAATACAGTGAAAAACTTGGAGCCACACAACACAACTTGGCCAACGGTGCGGTGAAGTTTGGGGCGGATCGCCGAACTGCCGGACTGTTTGTGGACAGTCTTGGACCACCTCACAAGTCTCCCATGCCAAAATGACTCTTGGAGAGAAGTCTGACAAAGACTTGCCAACCATGTGGCTTCGTGCCAACCAATAGAGTGTAGTGAATGGCGACCGGTCCACTGTTGCCAGCCTCCATGTGGGGAGCCGAGCCCCCTCCCCTCCGTCAGGAGTTCTGCTGAGAGGTGGACACGCTTCTTCGGTAACTGACAACGTTAAACGGCAGATCCGGTGCCAGATACACGCCCATCAGACAATAGAAGTCACACACACAGTGGACAATACAAGCTACACCCACAGCAGAAGATATTTATTTAATTATTTATTTATTTAAATACAAGAAGGTACTTTGGGTTTATGAGAGTACATAGCTTTGATGTTTTTACATTCTTGCAAAGCCACTAACATGCATAACGTTTTGTGCAGGTCCTTAATCTAACAGAGAATTTTAAGTAGGTAATTTGTAGCAAAATTTTAAGATTAATAACATGTACATTGTAGTAAAATTTAAGGATTATCAACAGGTTCAGTGTAGCTAATTTGAAAATTATTTATAGGTACATTGTAATAAAATTTGTGTTCAACATAACGACTATGATACAAGTTGATAGCAGTGATTACAATGGTGAAGTTATATGGCTTAGACACATATATTGGGGGAGTGGGTAGCGCAAGATACAGTGCGAGTTTGAAGCACTAGGCAGGAAACTATGAGGATGAAATATCTTACCTTTGAGACACAGCAAAAAACTACACAACAACGCTGGAAGGACTAGATAATATTTACATGACAATTCTGAAACACCTAACGGGAAATACTTGCAATGTCTTCCATTCATACATAACAAAATATTAGCACCGAAGGAGCCCACAGCATTCATCATTCAGCTACTAATAAGAGATACGCATTGCCCTGGCAAGTGGCAAATGTAAATTCCTGACACCATTTATAAACATGCTACTACACGGCAGTGGAACAATCAAACAGGAATGCAAAACAAATGAGACAAAACAAGCTCACGCATTTCTGTCCTTGGACTCATACTGGCAACAAGTTCACGAATTCAAACAAACTTGTTTTGAACTGTGTTTGGTTTATGCATCTCCCTTGGGACAATATTCTGAGGAACGTGCTGAGAGTGTTTAGGTATGTGTAAAACATTCCACAGCTGCCCCAGGGACAGTGTTGGCAGCACGTCCTCCTGACTACTTGCTTCACTAGAAACACAAGTATCGACAATGCAGAGAAATATCAAGTAGACTATTAAAATCTTCTGTTTCTGAATGTTTGGTGGGTAGCCTAAGTTCTGACGCTTCTAGTTAAATTATATTTCTTATGAGTGACGGGTCTGGGTCTACCAGACCCGTCACTCAGTACTGACCTCGACCCAACAGATCAGTCACACAGTACTGACCTCGACCCACCAAACAACAGTATAATTTAAGGCCAAATAATATAGCACAACATTAGTATAATAGATCCCGAGAGTATAATTATAACACAAGATAACAATAATATAACATTACAACACACACCACCACTGACCAGGAAGCAAGAGGATGCGTGCTACTGTTGAGATGAGCCACGGAGCACTGCCCGTGTGTGTGTTGGGGTGCTGCCCGGCTCTCTTTCGGACCCACGCTCTGTCCTCTTCATGCCCACGCTCCCGTTCTCTGCCCTATTCATACCCACGCTCCCGTTCTCTACTCTCTTCATGCCCACGCTCCCGTTCTCTACTCTCTTCATGCCCACGCTCCCGTTCTCTACTCTCTTCATGCCCACGCACCCGATCTCTGCCCGCTTCATGCCCACGCTTCCGTTCTCTGTCCTCTTCATGCCCATACACCCGTTCTCTGCCCGCTTCATGCCCACGTACCCGTTCCCTGTTCTTTTCATCCCCACACATCACCGTTCCCTGTCCTCTTCATGCCCACACACCTGTTCCCTGTCCTCTTCATGCCCACACGCCACCGTTCTCTGTCCTCTTCATGCCCACACCACCGTTCTATGTATTCTTCATGCCCACACCACCGTTCTCTGTCTTCTTCATGCCCACACCTACGTTCTCTGCCCTCTTCATGCTCACACACCCTTTCTCTGTCCTCTTCATGCCCACACCACCGTTCTCTGTCCTCTTCATGCCCACACCACCGTTCTCTGTCCTCTTCATGCCCACAGCACCGTTCTGGTTGATACCTGCTTGATGGGGTTCTGGGAGTTCTTCTACTCCCCAAGCCCGGCCCAAAGCCAGACATGACTTGAGAATTTGGTCCACCAGGCTGTTGCTTGGAGCGGCCCGCAGGCCCACATATCCACCACAGCCTGGTTGGTCCGGCACTCCTTGAAGGAAACAATCTAGTTTCCTCTTGAAAATGTCCACGGTTGTTCCGGCAATATTTCTTATGCTCGCTGGGAGGACGTTGAACAACCGTGGACCTCTGATGTTCATACAGTGTTGTCTGATTGTGCCTATGGCACCTCTGCTCTTCACTGGTTCTATTCTGCATTTTCTTCCATGTCGATCACTCCAGTACGTTGTTATTTTACTGTGTAGATTTGGGACCTGTCCCTCCAGTATTTTCCATGTGTATATTATTTAGTATCTCTCTCGTCTCCTTTCTAGTGAGTTCATTTGGAGAGCTTTGAGACCATCCCAATAATTTAGGTGCTTTATCTCGTCTATGCATGCCGTATATGTTCTCTGTATTCCCTCAATTTCAGCAATCTCTCCTGCTCTGAAGGGGGAAGTGAGTACTGAGCAGTACCCAAGACGGGACAACACAAGTGATTTGAAGAGTACAACCATTGTGATGAGATCTCTGGACTTGAAGGTTCTCGTAATCCATCCTATCATTTTTCTGGCTGGAATACTTGCTTGGTTATGCTCCCTAAACGTTAGGTCGTCGGACATCATTATTCCCAAATCCTTGACATGCTGTTTTCCTACTATGGGCAGATTCGATTGTGTTTTGTACCCTGTATTATGTTTAAGATCCTCATTTTTTCCGCATCTGAGTACCTGGAATTTATCACCGTTAAACATCATGTTATTTTCTGCTGCCCAACAGCCCGTCCTCACACAACTCGTCCTCACACTGCCCGTCCTCACACTGCCCGTCCTCACACAGCCCGTCCTCACACAACCCGTCCTCACACAACCCGTCCTCACACTAGGCTGATTAAAGCAGCGGCCGTCTTCCCCAGACGCATTCATCAATGTTACATACTTTATTTTAAACATTGGTTGGTTCTAATATATATATTAATATTCTCATACATAAATGTTCTATATATAATTAGACGTAGGTTAGGTTAGGTGGTTTAGGTTCTGTTGACGATTATTTGTATTTCAACCCGTCCTCGACTCAAGTCCATTACATTCAGCGGTCAACCCCACAGACGCATTCATAAATTTCATAAATTTTCGCATTCATAAATTCGCATTCATAAATTTTAAACGCATTCATAATTTTTAATATGCTGTTCATTCAAAACGGGAATTTTCTCAAGTATAAATTAATATTATGTTATATTAGCATATTGTGTATATATAGGCATAGGTTAGGTTAAGTTAGGTGTTTAGGTTCTGTTTGCGATTATTTGTATTTGTAGTACGTGGGTGAAGCATTTATAGCGTTGTGATTCGAACAAAATTCGTCAGTGAAGCACTTGTTCCGGATATGTTCGAACGTCGGCAGTTGTGAGTCGTGTGTAAACGGCTTTTCATTCATAAACAGCGGGGGTTGGCGGCTGGATTAACAAGGTTGGATCTTTATATGGGATGACGGGCTGCTCGAAGTGGGGTCGTTAGCGCGAGCATTCGAACCTTGAAATGAAGCCCTGAGCCTTCTTACTTCTGTGTGCAGCCCGCAGCCCGTCCTCCAAACAAAGATCCAAAAGTGATTCCATGCACCCGCCAAACCCCCTGTTTATGAATGAAAAGCGGTTTACACACGACTCACAACTGCTGACGTTCGAACATATCCGGAACAAGTGTTTCACTGACGAATTTTGTTCGAATCACAACGCTATAAATGCTTCACCCACGTACTACAAATACAAATAATCGCCAACAGAACCTAAACACCTAACCTAACCTATGCCTATATATGCACAATATGCTAATATATTATAATATTAATTTATACTTGAGAAAATTCCCGTTTTGAATGAACAGCATGTTAAAATTTATGAATGCGTCTGTGGGGTCGACCGCTGAATGCAATGGACTTAACTCGAGGACGAGTTGCACCTGTAAATACTTCACCCAATAATTTCCAACACTACTTAAACACCATACCCTAACCTAACCCAGACTTAACCATACACCAAGTGTTAATATATAACAATATAAATTTATATATGAGAAAACGTCGTTTTTTGAGTACTCAGATACGGTAAAAATAATATATGAGCCTTTTGGGTGGGCAGCCCCCACCTTGAGCCACCACTGCCTGGGAGCGGCTCGTCAGACCAGCGAGTCGTCATATATGGTTAGCTATGTGCTGTGGTGCGTGTGACGGAAATACGGGAAGTTTATTTGAAAAATTTCACAACTTCTGACGGATATAAGAAACTAGTGTTTACGTGAAAGTGATTTACTGGGACTGGATGTTGTAAAGTTAATGCCTGTGTGTGTATAGTACAAATATAATGTTTTAAAGGGTGCAAGTACCCTAATTATTAGATCCTTGTCTGGCAACGTCCTAAAAGTGTACTGAAGTTATCATTGAGTTGTGTGCGAGACACCAGGGCAGAAGACGCCGCTACTGCTGTTTGTGGCCAAGTGTTGACTCGGAATAGTGTAGTGATGCTTGGGAAATATTAGACGAGGTTAAAACTTAACTGCTGATGGAAAACTAAGTGCGCGTTGGTGCTTCTAATTCTTCGTGCAGTGTTCCTAGTCTTGTGGCGAAATATTACAGTCTTCCTAAATGTGTTTGCAAGCGTGACGTCAGCAGTGTTGCGTCAGCCACTGGGCCCCGCCTCACCTCCCTAGACGAGGTACACCAGCGCTCTCCTCCTACAAGACAAGGTTAGTAACACCTCGATGCTCAAGCGTCACATTTACCTGCGTGCCTTACATATATATATATATATATATATATATATATATATATATATATATATATATATATATATATATATATATATATATATATATATATATATATATATATATATATATATATATATATATATATATATATATATATATATATATATATATATATATATATATATATATATATATATATATATATATATATATATATATATATATATATATATATATATATATATATATATATATATATATATATATATATATATATATATATATATATATATATATATATATATATATATATATATATATATATATATATATATATATATATATATATATATATATATATATATATATATATATATATATATGTCGTACCTAATAGCCAGAACGCACTTCTCAGCCTACTATTCAAGGCACGATTTGCCTAATAATCCAAGTTTTCATGAATTAATGTTTTTTCGTCTACCTAACCTACCTAACCTAACCTAACCTAGCTTTTTTTGGCTACCTAACCTAACCTTACCTATAAATATAGGTTAGGTTAGGTTAGGTAGGGTTGGTTAGGTTCGGTCATATATCTACGTTAATTTTAACTCCAATAAAAAAAAATTGACC
The DNA here is from genome assembly GCF_040958095.1 of Procambarus clarkii. Lineage (NCBI taxonomy): Eukaryota > Metazoa > Arthropoda > Malacostraca > Decapoda > Cambaridae > Procambarus > Procambarus clarkii. The sequence continues at coordinate 5,640,569 of NC_091236.1, read as the reverse complement.
TCATACATAGAGAAAAGGGTTGCTTTATCATTTCATAAGAAAAAAATTATAGTAAATATATTAATTCAGGAAAACTTGGCTTATTAGGCAAATCGGGCCTTGAATAGTAGGCTGAGAAGTGAGTTCTGGCTACTAGGTACGACATATATATATATATATATATATATATATATATATATATATATATATATATATATATATATATATATATATATATATATATATATATATATGAATAGTAGTTCACGCTGTATATGAGTATTTTAATTGTATTATATTTGGATTTCATATATATGTAAATTCCAAAATAACATAAATAATTAGTTTTCGTGCTATTTCAGGTAAGTCCTTTTTAGCTCATCGTGTGACAGGAATCCACCAATTTTTAAGGTACGTAACAATTTCCTTCTGTTTCCATTGTTGCCATATTATGACGTCTAGTAATTAATCGCAACTTAAGAAATGTTGGATAACAAAGTCACTTCATACACGAAGTATTTTCAGTTTAAAAGTATATTGGCTAGAATTAGGGAGTTACTATGTCGTCGAGGAGGACCTTCCGGGTGACATGGTAAGCAGGGACACAATGTCTGGTCACTAGGATAAGTGGAAGCTGGGTTTATCCGGAGAAAGTGGTCACCAAGCGTCGATTGTCTTGACTCATAGTTGTAAGGGGGTAAAAACGGGCCCCGGGTGAACAATTCCTGGGGGTACAGTCCTTCTGTGTACCAAGTGTGTTCGGGCGCACTTGCCGGCCGAAGTATGTCTTGTAAGTGTTGTCAAGCTGCCTAGCGAGCCGGAGGTGAGCTGGCCGGTCAGTTTTCGTGGAGGACTGAGCCGGATGTCACTGTAGACGGGTCAAGTGAAGGGAGGTCCAACACAGACAACAAGGATGTCTGTTGACAACCACCTATTGACCGACCACCTGTTAATGTGTTTGCTCTGTCGGGTATATGAACTAGTGGCAAACAAGTGACTTTGTTATAAGCTTATAAGTAAACAACTGTAAACGTGTTCACCAGAGACACATAATGTGGGTCAATGGACAAATTCAGATAATTGTGTAACATAAAATGGGCGGCAGTTATATACACTGATGGGAATGTTGCAGACTGCAACGCACTCTAGGGGTCCCAGTGTCTGCAGGGGCCGATAGTGTGGCAGTAATCAACTGCATTTATGCCGTTTGAGGCCGGACTCGTCCTAAACATTGGGTAGTAATGAGGGTGTTATGGTGACTCTTCTGGTGAGTGTAGTGACGGGTGAGGGTGTCGGTGAACCTGTATACGTCAATTAGCAATGGAAAATTGCTTGATAAAGACCGGGCTTCGTTGTAGGGTTCGGCCAGGGACCTCATACACTGAGACTCGCGGATGAAGTAGGTAAGAGTGGAGTCAAAACACGATCGAGAAATGGGCGAAATTTTCAACCTTTGGGCAGGATCAAGAGAGAGAAAAGGAGACCGCCGGGTAGAAAGAGTAATATAATTGGAGGTTTTGAGGTTAATACATGAAACGACAGACAAATACTTCGGGATCCAGCATAAGATGAAAATCGGAAGATTCTAAGATAAAGGATGATCAAAAAGGGTTCTTAAAGGAGAGCTATAGACAGCCGAGGGCGAGTGAGGGTGAGAGTAGAGTTCTTCCAGTTTTCGATCCGGTAAAAGCGACATTTTTGTTTCATTTCAAGGCTGTGGTGGAGCTACGAGGATCACACAATAAACGGCGGGTGAGACGATTGCTGGAAAGTTTACCGAGAAAGCGAGAGTTTACTTAACCTCGTCATCTGAGGAATGTAGAGTTTACAAGTGTTTAAGTCACAGGGTGTTACGGGCTTCCCAGCGAACACCATAGATTTTTACATTGACTTCATTCATTGATGAAGATTAAGCCACCCAAGAGGTGGCACGGGCATGAAATAAGTATCGGATACAGCGTTGACTTGTGTATCCGAAGCTGGTAGTGACGAGGACGGGTCTTAGCAGACAGCGCAAGGCAGAATAGATGAAGAATTTGCACCAACTGAAGTTATGGATAAATTGTAGGACGTTCCAGAAGTAGTTGGACCTGGGGATCCGAAACCAGTTGAACGATAGAAAGCGCCAGACCTTGTTGGGAATGACAACGATAGAATGACTAAAAGACCTAGATTTGAAATTGATGGAGTGACGAGGCGCCAGAGTCTCATGACTCATCAATCATACCCAGTGGAGCTGTGATGGTACTGATTTAGCACTTGCAACAATTGCAATAACTTACAGCTGGTTGGAGGGTCGCCGAAAGCCCCTCCATCTGTAACCCCTTCAGTAGCCCATGTACTGCCTCTCTATCCTTGCCATTTCATTCTTGCCTGTTGGATCCGTCCTGTTCTTTGATGCCTACAGCTACCACTGATCTTTTTCTCTCCAGCAGCTGAGTGGTGCACCTTACTGCTTCCTGTGATGTGGCTGCTTGCATGGCTACCTCCCTCACTGTGGCCATTGCTTCTGAGCTCTTTTTCAGTATGTCCGCAAATGTTTCAGGTACAGAGGCATTTCCTTCCAATGTAGCATTCCCACCTTCCCTTTGGATGATAATCTGATGCTCGGTCTCTTTATTTTTCTCTATGAGGGATTTGATCTCCTCCCTTGCTGATCTCAGCTCACTTTGCAGGTTGTTAATTGTAATCCGCATTTCATGCATCTCCTTCCTGAATTCCTCCAGAACTTGGGTTAACATTTCCTTCGTTTGGTCACTTTGGCTGTTTCCTGTGTCCCTGTTGTGTCCTCCTGCCATTTTGCCCCTTGTCAAGAGAGAGAGCAAGAGAGAGAGAGCCAGAGAGAGCAAGAGAGAGAGAGAGCAAGAGAGAGAGAGAGAGAGAGAGCAAGAGAGAGCCAGAGAGAGAGAACAAGAAAAAGAGAGCAAGAGATAGAGAGAGAGAGATAGAGAGAGAGAGATAGAGAGAGAGAACGTGTGTGTGCGTGTGTGTGCGTGGGATGGGGGTTAAGAGGATTTGTGGTGTATTCAGATTACGGCAGGTAAGAGAGGGGGTAAGAGAAGGGGTAAGAGAGGGGTGGATTATGAGTGAGGATTATATCCCCTTTCCACGAAAGGTGTTAATCCCTTCTAGCCTGACTGGACGTATGTGTGAGTGCGTGCGTGTGTGCATTTGTTTGTTTTTGCGTGTGCGTGCATGTGTGCTTGCAAACGTACGTACGTGTGCGTGCGTGTGTGTGTGCGTGCATGTGTTACGGGGGGTCCCGTAAAATGTCAACCGCTAACCAAATTGAGCCACTTTGATATTTTAAATGTATCTGGTATACTGAACAAGGATTTGGTAATATTTTACCTCTGTACACCTGAAGAATTGAGCAGAATTTGTGTGTGTGTGCATAGGTGTGCGTTTTTGCGTGGGCGTGCGTGTGTGCGTGCATACGTACATGGGCGTGCGTGTGTCACGAGTTCCTGCAAGCGCTAACTTCTACCCAAATGAGCCACTTTGAGATTTTTTAAATATATATGCTATCCTGAACAAGAAATTGATAATATTTTACCTCGCACTGTACACCTGATTAATTAACCAGAGAGGTGGTACATACCAGTCTTCCTTTCCGCTCACACAACTAGATGAGTAATGATGATGTATGGTTGACGGTGCTCCGTCGTCGCCTTCCACTTGGTGATTCACTAAGTGCTAGTAGATTGATGATGGCAGTTCTTCTCTATCTACACAAAGCTCTGGAGTCAGTCACTGTATCGTTGTGTTCCAATTCACTAATTTACTTTACCACTGATCACAGTCACCACCCACAGTTTACCCACAGTTACACACACTGTGTGTGTGTGTGTGTGTGTTGTGTGTGTGTGTGTGTGTGTGTGAGTGAGTGTGTGTGTGTGTGTGTGTGTGTGTGTGTGTGTGTGTGTGTGTGTGTGTGTGTGTGTGTGTGTATGAGTATGTAATTACCTAAGTGTAGTTACAGGATGAGAGCTACGCTCGTGGTGTCCCGTCTTCCCAGCACTCTTTGTCATATAACGCTTTGAAACTACTGACGGTCTTGGCCTCCACCACCTTCTCACCTAACTTGTTCCAACCGTCTACCACTCTGTTTGCGAAAGTGAAATTTCTCATATTTCTTAGGCATCTGTGTTTAGCTAGTTTAAATCTATGACCTCTTCTTCTTCTATCTTCTAGTTTTGGCATATTTAATGCCTCTAACCTCTCCTCGTAGCTCTTGTCCCTTCAGTTCTGGGAGCCACTTAGTAGCATGTCTTTGCACCTTTTCCAGTTTGTTGATGTGCTTCTTAAGATATGGGCACCACACAACCGCTGCATATTCTAGCTTTGGTCTAACAAAAGTCGTGAACAATTTCTTTAGTATATCGCCATCCATGTATTTAAAAGCAATTCTGAAGTTAGAAAGCGTGGCATAGGCTCCTCGCACAATATTCTTTGTGGTCCTCAGGTGATAGTTTTCTATCTAGAACCACCCCTAGATCTCTTTCTTTATCAGAATTCTTTAAAGATTTCCCACGTAATATTTAGGTTGTGTGAGGTCTATGTTCACCTATTCCACATTCCATAACATGGCATTTATTCACATTAAATTCCATTTGCCAAGTGGTGCTCTATATACTTATTTTGTCCAGGTCATCTTGAAGGGCATGACAATCATCTAAGTTTCTTATCCTTCCTATTATCTTAACATCATCAGCAAACATGTTCATATAATTCTGTATACCAACTGGTAGATCATTTATGTAGACAATAAACATCACTGGTGCAAGAACTGAACCCTGTGGTACTCCACTTGTGACATTTCTCCAGTCCGATACATTGCCTCTGATCACTGCCCTCATTTTTCTATCAGTCAGCAAATTTTTCATCCAGCTTTAGAAGCTTACCTGTCACCCCTCCAATATTTTCCAGTTTCCAGAACAACCTCTTATGTGGAACTCTGTCGAAAGCCTTTTTTAGGTCTAGATAGATGCAGTCAACCCAACCGTCTCTTTCCTGTAATATCTCTGTTGCTCGATCATAGAAACTGAGTAAATTCGATACACAGGATCTTCCAGATCGAAAACCATACTGTTTGTCTGATATTATATAATTTCTCTCCAGGTGTTCTACCCATTTAGTTTTAATTATTTTTTCCAATATTTTGACTATTACACTTGTCAATGATACCGGTCTATAATTGAGGGGGTCTTCCCTTCTTCCACTTTTGTAGATTGGAACTATGTTAGCCTTTTTCCACACATCAGCTACAACTCCTGTAAACAGGGATGCCTGAAAAATCAGTTAAAGTGGAATACTGAGCTCAGGTGCACATTCTCTCAGAACCCATGGTGAAACTCCATCTGGACCAACTGCTTTGTTCTTATTTAGATCCTTGAGCATTTTTTCCACTTCGTCTCTAGACACCTCTATGTGCTCTATGTTGTTCTCTGGAATTCTTATTGTATCTGGTTCCCTGAAGATTTCATTTTGTACAAACACACTTTGGAACTTTTCCTTTAATGTTTCACACATTTCCTTTTCATTTTCCGTGTATCTATTTTCCATTTTCAACCTCTGAATATTATCCTTTACCTGCATTTTGTTGTTTATGAATTTATAGAATTGACCCGGTTCTGTTTTACATTTATCTGCAATCCCTTTTCAAAATTTCTTTCTGCCTCTCTCCTCACTGCCGTGTAGTTATTTCTCGCATCTTTGTATCGCTGGTATGTTTGGGGGTTTAGCCTCTTCCTGTATTGATTCCATTTTTGTGTCTTTTGGTCTCCGGCCCTCTCGCAATTTCTGTTGAACCAATCCTGTTTCGTAGTTCTGCATCTCTGTTTTGGTATAAATTTTTTTGTGCCTTTATCATATATTTCACAAAACTTGACATACATATCATTCACTTCCTTGCCTAGCAACAAGTCTATCCAATTATACTCACTAAAATTTTTTTTAAGGTTGCCATAATGTCCTCTCCTAAAGTCAGGTTTTTCAATTTCATCAACCTTCATATTTTCTTCCAGATTATAACGCATTGCATACTTTATTCCCAAAAAGACATGGTTACTTTTACCCAAGGGAGGAAGGTACTGAATGTCAAATATTTCTTCCTCCTTCCTGGTAAATATCAAATCTAGCATGGAGGGAACGTCCCCTTCCCCATCCTCGTAGCTTGTTTAACATGTTGATACAAGAATGTTTCCAGAATGAGGTTTACAAATTTACAGGTCCAAAAATCTTCTGTTTTAGCTTCATATGCTTCCCAGTCTATGGATTTCAAGTTGAAGTCGGCGACTATCAACAGTCGTGAACTATCGTTATCCGCTCTCGCTATAATCTCTCTCATTATTGTTATAAGACCTTCTCGTTTACTATCTAGCTCCTCCTTTGACCATGTGCTGCTTGGTGGTGGACTATATGCATTTATGATCATTAGTTTATCATCCTCATGGCAGATCTCTAGTGCTATTATGTCAACTTCTTGTGGATTGGCAGTCATTAATTCGTTCACCTTTAGGTGTTCTTTCACCAGCACAGCAACGCCACCGCCTTTCCTAATTTTTCTGTCCCGTGTCCAAATTCAGTAGCCCCTTGGGAATATGACCTCATGTAAAATAACATCTTCAAGTTTTGTCTCCGTGAGTGCAACACTGTCTGGTGTCTGCAGCTGTATTACTACAGTGTGTGTGTGTGTGTGTGTGTGTGTGTGTGTGTGTGTGTGTGTGTGTGTGTGTGTGTGTGTGTGTGTGTGTGTGTGTGTGTGTGCGCGCGTGCGCGTGCGTGCGTGCGTGTGGGGGGGGGGGGTGCGTGTGTGTGTGTGTTATGTATATATAATGTTGTTCTAGGGGGGTTATGTTACGTCACGGAGTAGTTTAGTTCATTTATTATGACACCAATTTTGTTGTTATTTCCCACCCCCGCAGAGGGCGACGGTGGCTCAGCTGTGGCAGCCGCCTCTAGCTAGCAAACTAGATATTTGGATACAATTTATGGTAATAGATAATTCTGAACAACATATTTACACAATGCATATTTGTTATAGAGCTGTCTCTAAATTCATGAATCATTTTGCACTCCATCACTTATTGACACACTTAATACCTCATGCTCATGTATTGCCTGAACCATTCAATAAAACGTACACTAGTATTTTTGGGAAATGTTTAGCATCTGGCATATTATATTTTGTGTAGTACGTAGGGGGCAGCATGGTCAGGTGTGGGGGTGTACACACCTGCACCCACTGACCACACAGATCTCTATTGTGCTGCTAATGGCTCGTCTCTCAATAATCATGGCAGCCTTCTCTACACTTATTAAACACTTTACCAGCTCCAAGCTCTTTACAACAACAATGACCTAGGTTTGGGAAGTTTGAGAACTCGTAAGCTATTTAATAAACGAAAACAAAGCTGTCATTATTGTTGAAAGATGTAGAGGTTTCGTAAGCAGGTGTTGATGTCTCGTGGCTGCATGTTAGAGCTCCTGGGACGTGAGTGGCTGCTTGCTCTCTCTGTCATATGTCACCCCTATGGCACCTCTGTGGCAGAGGATGGCAACCCCTTGTTGCTTTGTGCTCTTCTGGACTACTCTTGCTTATGACAACAATTGAGCCAATGGGACGACTTTTTTATTTGTAAAGGGAAAATATAATGTTATCATTGATGAATCTAACATTTATTAGTACCAGAAGTATTGAATTATGTACAGAATGATTCTTATCATTCGTATTGATGCACTAACATTTGAAACTGTATATGGAGGTAGACTCCATACACAGTTTCAAATGTAGACTTGACAGAGGCCAAATAGGCTCGAGAATCTGTACAACAGTTGATTGTTGGTTGAGAGGCAGGACCAAAGAGCCGAAGCTCAAACCCCGCAAGCACAATTAGATTGAAAGTACTACCGCTGCCACAGCCGGGACTGGTGCACCAACTGAGACTGTTACACCAACTGTGACTGGTGCACCAACTGTGACTGTTACACCAACTGTGACTGGTGCACCAACTGTGACTGGTGCTCCAACTGTGACTTGCTCCAACTGTGACTGTTGCACCAACTGTGACTTGCACAAACTGAGACTCGTGCACCAACTGTGACTGGTGCTCCAACTGTGACTGTTGCTCCAACTGAGACTGGTGCACCAACTGAGACTGGTGCTCCAACTGTGACTGTTGCTCCAACTGTGACTCGTGCACCAACTGTGACTCGTGCACCAACTGTGACTGGTGCTCCAACTGAGACTGGTGCACCAACTGTGACTGGTGCACCAACTGTGACTGGTGCTCCAACTGTGACTGGTGCACCAACTGAGACTGGTGCTCCAACTGAGACTGGTGCTCCAACTGTGACTTGTGTACTAACTGTGACTGTTGCTCCAATTGAGACTGGTGCACCAACTGCGACTGGTGCACCAACTGCGACTGGTGCACCAACTGTGACTGGTGCACCAACTGTGACTGTTGCTCCAACTGAGACTGGTGCACCAACTGTGACTGGTGCACCAACTGTGACTGTTGCTCCAACTGAGACTGTTGCACCAACAGTGACTGGTGCACCAACTATGACTGGTGCACCAACTGAGACTGTTGCACTTGTGTAAACTTGTGTAAAACAAGTGGTCCTTGCACACCTGACATTATCTACTGTGTCTGTTGTTCCTATACTGGCAAAATTTATTTCCAAACAATTTGATACAAAATTCACAGTTTTTTTTTAAATATATTCAAGAGTTTTTACATTCTTGTACAGCCACTAGTACACATAGCATTTCGGGCAGATCCCTGGAATACGACCCCCATGAAGAATCATTTTTATAACCAAGTACCCATTTTAATATTGAGTTAAACAGAGGCTACAGTTAATGATCTGTGCCCAGTAAATCCACCCCGGCCAGGATACAAACCCATGACAAGGCGCTCGCGGAATGCTAGGTGAGTGTCTTACCACTACACCATGGAGACTAGGTTCTACACCTAAACCTACAGTTCTAACTATAAGTCGGTTTGCAAGTAGAAAATGATTGTAAACATTTTCAATTTTGCTGAGCAGGCAGCTGAACTTGGTTGTTCACTATGGACAAGAAAGTGGACAACTCTTCTGTTATTCAAAAATGCTAGGATGGTGTGTGTGTCATTTTACTGTATTGCTGTTGATGCCACATAGGCAATGTTGAATAAACAGTGTTATATATAGGACGGTTGTAACAGTCCAAGCAATTGTGCCAGGCAGCACAGGTGGTGTTCTAACACTTAGAAAATATACATTATCACAAGAATGAAGACTGTTTCCAATTGACTTACATGAGAGAAATACTAACTGGATGAAGTAAAATGAAGACCCACAGAGCTCATAATAAACAATTACTGGCTGAAACAAAGAACACTAATTGATAGACAGATATGTACATTCTCTGCTAGATACAAAATAAGCACTTTCTGATTTGTTGATTCAAAATTAATACTGTGCTCCATTTGATAATACGTATATACAATATCAGATTGGCTGATTCAAATTAAGCACACTAATTTGTTGATTCAAAATAAATACTCTGACTGTTACCTCTAAATGGCTGACATGCAAAAAACAAAATTAATGACCGAGATCATTTCAACACTGTAATTGGTTAACTGAAAATGAGCATAACAACTTACAGTAAGTGATTGCTAGTGACAAATACTACATTTTTAATTGCTTGAAGCAATAACCAAACTCTGTCATTGGCTAGAAGAAAATACTAAGTATTTTCTGTGAATTGTAGAAATAAAATACACATGCTTTGTGACTAGATGAAGTACAATATACGGACTTTAAGGCTGACTAAAACAGAATATATAAAACTTTGTATTTGGCTGAAACAGAATACATACAGGCATTATGATTGCAACAGAATATGCAAACTTTGTGATTGAAACACAATATACAAACTTTGTAATTGAAACATAATATACAAATTTTGTGACTAAAACAGAATATACACAATTTATGATTGAAACGGAATACAGTATACAGACTTTGTGATTGAAACAGAATATACAAACTTTGTAATTGAAACAGAATATACAAACTTTGCGACTGAAACAGAATATACTATTTACATTATGATTGAAACAATATACAGTACATCTGTATAAACTTTGTGACTGAAACAATATACAAACTTTGTGATTGAAACAGAATATACAGACTTTGTAATTAACTAAAACAAAATACAGGTATACAAGCTTCAGTATTTACTGGCTGGCAGAGAAATACAATATCATGCCCCAATCCCTCCAACACACACACACACACACACACACACACAGACTGAGAGACGGAGAGACTCTCCAGATCGCATCCATGCCGCTTTATTTAATAATAGATGCAGGAATAGGGAAGTACTGTTTGTTAGTAGTATTCCAACAAAAGTGAGTTTCAGAAAGGAATATTTGTGGCAAAGCTCAAGATTAGACTGAAAGAAAGTATGAATTCCGAGCCCAGAGTTGATCATCTTTGCTGGCAGTGGAGCAGACAGCTGATGGATGCAATCAATAAAATTGAAAAGCTGTTCATGGAGGAAATTTAGCATTAATTAAGCATAACATTTCAAAGCGTTATGTGACAGAGTGCTGGGAAGATGGGACATGCTGAGCATAGCTCTCATCCTGTAACTGCACTTAGATAATTACATGTTGGTAATTACACACACACACACACATGCTAAGTTACACAAGTGGCAGTCATAAAATGCTGGATTCATTATCCAAAGATGGTTACCAGTACATAAGAAGTTCACAGGATTAAGTCCGTTATAGACTTAGGGGCCCATGAAATGGATATTCTGTACTTCTCTCAACCGGTTTAAAAAAAAAACTAAGAAATACCTAATTAACATTATGTAATGAATTTTACTCACATTTCCTCATCTTACATGTCAACCAGTGTTATTGTGGACATTATTTACTATACTGTATTTGTACCGTTGCTAAAACATAAGAATTCTAAATATTGCTTAAAAATTTTAAATCATTTGCTAAATCTCTAACAATTCAAATATGTAAACCTATTCCTCATTTAGTTTTAAGCACTGTAGTACCCCATTTATTTTGCAAATAAATCTAATTATGTTTGTCATGCCCAAAACACACTGCATATCAGTGACTTTATATAATGTCCTACCTTCTACCTAAGGTTCTTACCTATAAATTGTAAACTGTATCATATTAAATGTTTATTCTGTACTTTATATAAATATATTTGTATTATTATTATTATTATTTTTATACTGGGTAATTAATTGGGACAAAGATGACATGAAGATTATATCCAAAATTATTAGATTGTGGTGGGTTTGTGTGCCAGGGACATGTCACAGATTACAGTCACATTGGTCAATATAAGATTAAAAATCACAGATATAATGCTGAGTAGCATAAACCACATGAAAGAGACCTTGAGAATCGCTATTTTGGAAGATATTTTGAAAATATTATTTTGAAAGAATAATACCAAGCATATTTAGAGTTTTCCAAGATGCTTTTGATAAGACTGAACCTATGGATGACAGGTAGGTGTTGTAGAATACTGTGTAATAGAGAAAGTCAATGATCTAAATGCAAAATGCAATGACGAAGAAAAAATATCTAGGTTTTTACAAGAATATAGGTTTGAGGGACCCAGTCAAATGGTTTAGACACACAATGGACCAGTAACTTTGAAACGTCAAGCACTATTTGGATAACGGATACGGAGTAGAACCACCTTTTGAGGTTGAGTATTGCATATGAATATTATGGAACTGAAAGAAGAAGTGAGCAAATGTATGCAGATCTTACTAAGAAAGCAAAGCAGGAAGAGAGAATACAAAATATGATATTGGGGAGAGACAATAAAGAGAAAAAAGTAGGAGCTGTAGTGGTGCTCGTAAGAGCTGTAAACTTCAACAGAGGCTGTGACGATGCTACAGTATATCCAAGTACTGTAATACAGAAATTATAATAGTGAAAATATAGCACAAGGATATCAACATCATTATGGTTAATGTATTATTATCATGGTAAAGGGAGTTGTTAAATAGGAGATAGGATTAATAGTGGCTTCATTAGCTTGTGTAACTCCTCTCCCCACAATTGTACATTACTCTTATGTTCTTTGTACACACATTCTTTTGAATAAAAATGTTAAATTTTGAATTGTAACAATACTTCTTGCAATAATAAACAAAGCCAAGAGCGAGATACTTATTGATTGCAATGGGTGATATTAATACAAAATCTATTGAGTTTTATGATTTGGGGATAATTTGGTATTGGGATTAAGGGCTTTTAACCTCTGGAGGGTTGCTTAGACTGTGGCACTCATTTACTAACCTACCAGCAAGTATAATTTAGTTCTGGGGAATGAAGTGACATGCATTTTAATGTTGATATACCATGTGATTGAGAGGGCAAAAATAGATATGTCACAGGGACTCCATGACATGCCACAGTGATCTACAAATCTGAACAATAGACAGAGAAGTAAATACAGTAAAGATTATGGATCATATTTCCCATAAACATACACAAATAAAATGTGTTGCTTGCTAAGATGAGGGAGGCATTCAAGTTTGAGTGGTGATGGGGGTAAGAGACTTGTTTACAACCATATCCAACATAGGCTAAAAGAATCAGTGATGTGGTACCAATATCTTAAGAACCTTTGATATTAAGTCACTGCACATCCTCTCATGTGTATCTTGTATATATAAAACGCTGAACTGTAATGTCAATTCTGACCTTGAAAGCTTCCTAGAAGGTTGTAACAGATCCCATGAGCACCACACCAGAAACAAATACCTATTTGATATTCCAAGAGTACGACTTAGTCAAACTAGAAATGCTTTACAAATCAAGGGACTTCAAATGTGGAATGACCTCCCCAATTATGTTAAAGACTGTACCTCTCCCAACCAGTTTAAGATAAAAACTAAGTACCACCTAATTAACTCAATGTAACCTACCTCACCCCTAAATGTCAACCCATGTCTACGACTTTTAATAATGCTGTTTGTTGACCAAATTGTATTTGCTTTTTTCTGCCATGTTTCCCCCCCCCCCCTTTTTTTCTTTTTTCTGATTTTTTCACAACACAATTTATACTTTAGTATAAGTTAGTATTAAGTTTTAGTCTTAGTGTTTTTCCTGCCCGAAACGCTTTGCGTAATAGTGGCTTTAGGCATTGTATGTACTAGCTCTATCTATGAATCCATCAAGTTTTGTATTTCACCTTGTATGTATGTACTTTACCTGAATAAATATTTATATTTGTTTGTATCTGTATTTTTACCAATAAATTTAAAACTGTTCCGATGCATTTAATGTAACGTGTACCAGAAATAAGTGTTATAATATACTAGGAGAGACTGCAAGGCCTGGATGTGACAACTAAATAAAGAGTAAGAATTACATTATCACAACCTTTAAACTACTGTACTATAAAGTCACTAGAGTATTTTGGGTATACATTTACTTAAAATAATAAGTGAATTTAGTTTTAAATTTATTGGGTAATACTTAATACTGTATGAGAAGTAAGCTAACATAAATGAATTGTTACAAAAAATTAGCCAAATACCTGTACAGTACATAGTTATATACAATTAATCTGAAACAGAATAGAGAATCAAGGATTTTTCAGTAATTAGAATCGGTATCAGAATGGAGAGACATTAATCATGATTTCTGATTCTTAAACATTTAATAACGAAATAAAATTTTAGTTTTAGGTAGTTATTCCAACTTTAAATTATGATCATTAAGTATCAAGTACAGTATTTTACTCTAAAGCTACATTTTAATATTGCAATGTAATTTTATTTGAAAAATTATTAAATTGTATGGTTAATTGTATATAACATGTAGACCTGTAATGGGTAATGGAATGTTTTCCATGTTTCTTATTGTATTTTGTAGATTAAGGATTTCTTTTAAAGTAAAAAGAATTAGCTATGCTTTAGTTAGTGCTGCAATAGTAACTTTATCTGAAATAATATTACAAATTACAAACGAGGAGCAATGGCTTTAATCCCAGCCACAATGTAGGACGGAGAACTGGAAATGCTTTTTCACTCATAGGGTTATAAACCCATGGAACTGCCTACCCGCTGAAGCCATAAATGCCAAAACTCTGTTGGGTTTTAAAATATAACTAGAAAGCTCTCCAGAGCAAATGGGGGGGGGAGGTCCTTTGACAAGCTGCCAGCTTCCTGTCCTCTTCGAGGCCATTAGCATTAGTTTACCTCAGGTAAAAATCAGGTAAATTGTATATCATTGTACAGTATACAATTAAAGCATGTACATCTGCATGTATAATGCAATTTTTCACAATAAATAAATATATTTTTTTTAATACTGTACAGTATATTTATTTATCATTCTAATAATGTCAAGGATTAATTTTTCCAAACTAAACTACAAAAATTTTCAGAATAATAAGTATCAAACTATATTTTTAAAAGAATCGAAATCAATTATTATATCAGAATAGACTTTTTGGTGGAATTTGTATTGGAATCATTAAAAATGTTATTATTGTCCCATCACTAATATTAATATAGATTCTATAACTTGAAAAGTAACTACAGTATAATACAGTAATAGTACAGATACAGTTTATTATTCACAAAACAGCAGACACAAAGTGATTTAATTAGAATGAAGAAATGTGAGTGAATTTTGTTACATGATGTTAATTATGTGCAGTATTTTTTACTTTCACTTTTTTAAATTGATTCAGAAACGTACAGCACCTAATTGCATTTTAGAGGTCATATGCACGAGAGCCCCAAATAGACTTGGCAGGAAAGCCAACCTTAAATTAGATGAGAAGAGAACAAGAGGGCATAATCTATTGCTGAAGTAATAGAGGAGTAGACAGGACATCATTAAATTCTTTTTTGCCAATATCATGCAATTTAAAAATAAATACTGTTTGGTAAATTGGTGTTAAATGATTGGCCATCATGAGAATATTATCTAAACTGTTACAGTATTACAGTTATGTAGCTATAATTAAGTAAATACATACACGCAACACAGAGGGTTGGGGTTTATAATAGGTTATGAAGCAGTTTATTATTATATTTGTTTCAGTCTCTGGAAGTAGATAAATATTGTCACAACACTCAAATATTCGACGGAATCAAGGCTGACTCCACCTCGTCACACAAAAATTACATACAGCTTACTTTATAGAAATGTAAAATGCATTGATTTTCTTTGGCAAAGCCAAGGAAGGATATCTGTAATAAAAAATAATGTCCTCACATATAATTCTTGTTTCCAGAAGGCATACCAGGACAGCTGCCTAGAAGGGTCAAGTGATAGTTATTTGGAGAACAATGCAAGAGATCTACTTGTTCACCTACATGTATGTAGACAGTACCAAGTTGTCTAATAGCATTTTAATATTTATTACTCTCCTCACAATACCATCACTCCTTTACATACCCGACCCCTTTCCACCTTTTCTCAGGAAACAATGGTCTGTCCTGGTATTGTTTCTGTAACAGTATGGCCACATGACCACAAAACAAGCAACAATAAAACTTTACTATAGCCCCACCAGGGGGCTGGGCAATGAATGTGCTTGACCCTATTACAACCAGGAGTGTAAGTGGTTACTTGGTTTCACAATTACCACCACCAGAGGTAGTCCAGCCCTACCTGAGGTCACCAGCATTTTTCAGACAGATTTACAGCACTTGGTATCTCCTGCTTGCTATGTTCATCTTTGCCTCCAATGGGTACAAAAAGTATAAGTTTTCATAAGGGAACTCTTTGATGAAAACTTGTCCATCTCTACATCTAATTTAGCAAGGTGATGATGGTTGATTTTGTGGTGGCAAGGAACTGTATTGTATAAGTTATTGTGTTTAAGTGGACCAGCAACTTTATTACAGACTACTTACTGCTGTTACTGCCACCAATATGCAGAATCTGTAACTATGAAGATTCATGACAATTGGAGGTAAAACAGACATATAGCATCTAGTTGCATGATTTAAGATTTTTTTATAAAGATGAGTCTATAAAATATTAGCCATTTGTTTTCTGTACATTCATGTACATATCCAAATAATTTTATAGTGTAAGGAGGCATTATCAAAGCCAGATCATTATTCTTCCTTAAAGCAATATTAAAGACTCTAGCAAGATCTTGTCATATGAGCTTTTTTTACCAACCAAGCAGTTTAGTTCAGTATAGCAAAGGCAGCATAGATGGCATATATAAACTTTTGTAAAAGTTCATCATCTAATTGCTTTTCAGTCTGAAATACATGTTAGTGGCTTTGAAGGTCAATAGAATACATTTCAATATCTGGAGGATTCACATTACAGTATAAAAAAAAATATAGAATGTAAAATAAAATTTTATGCATAGAAGTACATACAGTATTTGATGATCTGCTTGATCAACTGCTGTTATTTAAGGAAATACAGTATTATACTGTATAGTAAGAGGAAATTGCACTCTCATTTTGATAGTGAATGCAGTATTGAGCAATTTAAACAGTACACTGGAAATCAGACATAATAAATTAATGCAAAATATACAAATCTGAATCCTTCAAATCTACATTATCATGATCAATGGTCAGTCTTGCCTCTAAATATCATAGTTGCTGCTCTGATCAATTGGCTTCCAATGCAGCAAGACTAAGAAACCAATTGGGTGTGATGTGACAGTGTGGATTGTGTGTGTGTGCCTGCTGCTCTGTCAGGTCAAGGCCACATGAACAGCCATGCTCCTGGCTAGTGAAACCCCTCATTAAATTGAATGGGTTTCTTGTTCACAACAATGTTAAGCCATATCACATCAAATTTCTTCAACAATTATTATAGAATTCCTTTACTAGAGAGTTCTTTGCTCTCATTAAGATCACTCTAAGATTGCAAATAACAATATTTATGATGATAATCTTCTAATCTCTGGGTCTGTGATGCCATCAACAACACAGAAAGAAATTCCATCAACAGCTTATGTTTAGAAGAAATTGCTACAGTCTTGATCAACCAGTATCAGACAAGCATAGACATTTAAATCAGGAGGAGGAACAGAAGAATAGGTGGTAGTAACTTCTCAAAGAACAACTTTGAAGGCTAGCATGTTGGCAACAAAGATGATCATAAAAGCGATAAGGGAAAAGCGGTCAATGATAGCGGCCAACAGGAGCCAGTCAAGGCCACAAGCAGTGGAGATATCGTCAGCACCGCAGTATAGATGAGCGGTGCCATTCTCGCCCAGTTCCATCTCCTCAGTCTTCACTGCTCGAGAGTATGGATGGTTGGTCTGGGACACCTGTGGGCACACCAAGGAAACATAATTATCACCACAAGAGAGAAAGAGGGACAGAGCACAAGATGACTACACCAAGGAGCCAGGAGGCAGTGTTAACCCCCAGAGAGAAAGAAGGATTGGAACAGCTGCTGGATTCACCAGGGGACAGCATTAAAACTCAAGGAGTGTCATAAAGAGGAAAAAGTAGGATACCTGCCACAATTATAAGGGGAGAAAATTAACTCTACAGGAATGTATCTTGAGGTGGGCAAGGGAGATCAGACACTGGGGTGGTAGATGTTATGGTGGATATGTATCTTCTGGAATGGCATTCCGATACTGTGGTGACAGTTATTAAGGTAGGCATCTTCTAGGAAGGATCGAGGCACTCATTAGAGAAAATGGTAATAATATCACTGTTATTATAGTTATTAAAAGAGTGGTCTTATGCCTTTTATGATCACATGCTTAAATTATAATCTAAAAGTTTAGATTGTGATCTGCAAGCATTAATTTTGTCCCACGTGAGATTGTCTCCCCCCCTCCCCCCTGAGGCAAAAGGATATCTACAATTAATATCAACTTTTATCTTGGTATTCCTCTACAATGTAAGAAAGCAATACACCTGAAAATCATTTGCCTTCCAACTAATGAAACCTACGAGAGACTTGTAGTTGCCGAGGCAGAGACATGACGAGATGACAAGGAGAGGTCGCTTGATCCAGCCTGGGATTCCTGAAGTGTGGGGGTCACGAGCCAGCCTTGTTGACACTGCAGCCACTATCACACTGCCCACCACAAGGAGCAGCTGCTCACTCACCATCTCAACTGTGGGCAGCCACAGAAAAACACCTAGTGTTAGTATCCTGACACTGCACCAAACTTAATGGATATAATGCTGGTGTACCAGAGAACTGTAAAGATAATATTGTATTCTGATAAAAGAGGCAGGCATAAAATATATATTCAGGCATTGCAGGAAATCTGGATGGCAAATATGCTGCTATTGCATATCAGAAGTAAAATATTATGCAGTATTAGGTAAAATACATTGAAATGGGTGAGACCAGCACTAGGGCAGTGGTACTCTGGTTTATTGGACATATCATATTACTGGTATGACAAAAAATCTGATGCCAGAACCATGTGCACTCAAGCTGATGTGAGCAGGTGGTGCACCAGTGTGGTGTACAAGTAGTGTCGGCAGGTAATTACCTATGTGTAATTACCCAAGTGTAGTTACAGGATAAGAGCTACGCTCGTGGTGTCCCGTCTTCCTTCCTCTTTGTCATATAATGCTTTGAAATAACTGACGGTTTTGGCCTCCACCACCTTCTCACCTAACTTGTTCCAACCCTCTACCATCTGTTTAAGAAAGAGAATTTTCTTATATATCTCTGCCAGCTTTGTGTAGGTAGTTTAAGTCTATGACCTCTTGTTCTTGAAGTTCCAAGTCTCAGGAATTCTTCCCTATCAATTTTATCGATTCCAGTTACTATTTTGTAAATAGTGATCATATTGCCTCATCTTCTTCTATCTTCTAGTTTTGGCATATTAATGCCTCTAGCCTCTCTTTGTAGCTCTTACCCTTCAGTTCTGGGAGCCACTTAGTGGCATGTCTTTGCACATTTTCCAGTTTGTTGATGTGTTTCTTAAGATATGGGCACCATACAACTGCTGCATAATCATGCTTTGGTCATAACAAATGTCATGAACAATTTCTTTAGTATTTTACCATCCGTGTATAAAAAACAATTCTGAAGTTAGAAAGTGTAGCATAGGCTCCTTGCACAATGTTCTTTATGAGGTCCTCAGGTGATAGTTTTCTATTTAGAACCACCCCTTAAGCTCTTTTTTTATCAGAATTCTTTAAAGATTTCTCATATAATTTCTAGGTTGTATGGGGTCTATGTTCTGCTATTCCACATTCCATAACATGGCATTTATTCACATTAAATTCCATTTGCCAAGTGATGCTCCATATACTTATTTTGTCCACGTCTTCTTGAAGGGCATGACAATCGTCCCTGTTTCTTATCTTCCCTATTATCTTAGCATCATTAGTAAACATGCTCATATAATTCTGTATTCCATCTGGTAGATCATTTACATAGACAATGAAAATTACCGGTGCAAGAACTGAACCCTGTGGTACTCCACCTGTGAGATTTCTTCAGTCCAATACATTGCCTCTGAATACTGTCCTCATTTTTCTATCAGTTAGAAACTTGTTCATCCATGTTAGAAGCTTACCTGTCACCACTCCAATATATTTAGTTTCCAGAACAACCTCTTATGTAGAATTCTGTCGAAAGCCTTTTCTTGGGGGAGACCCTACGTCTCCCCGGAGCTATCCAGGCTGATAGGAATAGTCCCAACTTTTGGTATCAGTCGATGTGGGTGGAGTTCTAGGCCTACCGGGGAACCACGGCCAGAACCTTGCCCCCTCAGAGGCACGAGGAGTAATGGCCTATAGAAATGCACTTGTGATTTTGGTGCATTCTATATCTCCCATCAACTGGGACCTGCACCCAGAAAGGTAAGCGCCTCAAAACAAACCCCTGTTCTGGTAAAACCAACGAATAGAACAAAACTAATGAACAGAACTCCCCCAAGGGAAAACGAGCAAACAAGCATGACGTCACAGGAGCCGTGCTGCATGTCTGTGCAGCTCCCCACTCCTGGGAGGGAGAAGGGGGAGCCCCCCTGACCCTCGTGCCGGCGATCCACACCTCCAGTTCCTCGGCTGATGGGATAAGGCTTAGTCGTTGTGGTTCCAGATTCTCTTTGTGATGTGTCTGGATTCGGTACTTCTCTTCAGGGGGTATTTGTGGTGTTGCATCCTGGGTGGGGTCAGTAATTTGACCTTAGGGGGAAGGGGATCGAGACTCTGATAAAAGCCTTCCGTGTATGAATACACACTGGCTTCCTGTCCCCAGACACAATTAATTTTTATTATTATTATTATTACTATTATTTCCCTTGCACGAAACGCTGTGTGCATTGGTGGCTCTATGTATTGTATGTACTAGCTCTATCTGTAAATCCAACATTATGTTTGTAACTATGTACTTTTACCTGTATAAACATTTGAATTCGTATTTAAACATTTGATTAATAAATTTATAGCTTATTTTCCCACTAATTGTCTATGTTAATCAAAGTTGAGTTTAAGCCTTTACCTTCAAGAGCAGACCTATAATATTTAAATTAGCGCTGATTATGGGGACAGAGAATATAACATTAAAATAATTTGATAAAGTTCAATGCACATCGTTGAGAATAATAATAATAATAATAATAATAATAATAAAGTATGTAATAATAATTCATTATTATGAATCTTTATTTATAAAAAATATAAAGAATGAGAGTTGCAGGAACATGTTACTGAGTTGAGGTGTGGGAGAGAGGGAACTTACTGATGAGTGGGGTGTGAGAGGGCGCGTGCGTGACCACATTAGACGTATAGGCCAGGAAGAGGACGTCTAGTATAAGACAGAGGCCACCAAAGATAATCTTCTCCCCGGCGCAGGGAGGAAGCAGGAACAGCACAAACGTCAGAATACTCAGACCTGTAAATTCCAGGATTATAATAAGTTATCTTGATCAAGAGACTATCAAAGGAATGATTAGGTAGGCTGTTGTGGTAAATATTGAGTGTGCAGCTGCTGAAGATCTAACCAATACGTTGTTGACTAAGGTGAAGTGAGGACATGTATGCATGGGATTCTGAGATATAAGCAGACAAGGTAGCCAAATAGTTGTATTATAAAATAGAACAGCAATGGAAGTAGCAGAAGCAGTAGGAGCTGTAGCAGCCATATGTGTAGTACTAAAGATAGAAGTAATATTGGTAATGTTACTAGTAACAGTTGTGCTAGTACTAGTAGTAGAAATACTGTAATAGTAGTGTATAGTACAAGTATTAGAATTAATATTAGTAGTGTACAGTTGAAGAAACAGCAGGAGCAAAGTTAAGGTTACCTTGCGATGATTTCGGGGCTCAACGTCCCCATGGCCCAGTCCCCGACCAGGCCTCTGCTCCTAAGAGCAGAAGAAAAAAACGAAAAAAAGGAGAAGCGGGAGCAAAAAATGAGAGCAAATGAGAATTTATTGAGTACTCCATACTCATTGTGTAAGCATTAATTTATTCTGCTCATAATACTCACCATGTGAGCAGAAGTTTATAGTGAACATGATACTCATCGTGTGAGCTGTAGTTTATTATGGACACGATACTCATCATGCGAGCAGTAGTAAATTATGGACACGATACTCATCCTGTGAGCAGTAGTTTATTATGGACACGATACTCATCGTGTGAGCAATAGTTTATTATGGACACGATACTCATCGTGTGAGCAATAGTTTATTATGGACACGATACTCATCGTGTGAGCAATAGTTTATTATGGACACGATACTCATCATGTGAGCAGTAGTTTATTATGGGCACGATACTCATCGTGTGAGCAATAGTTTATTATGGACACGATACTCATTGCGTGAGCAGTAGTTTATTATGGGCACGATACTCATCGCGTGAGCAGTAGTTTATTATGGGCACGATACTCATCGTGTGAGCAATAGTTTATTATGGGCACGATACTCATCATGTGAGCAGTAGTTTGTTATGGATGTGATACTCATCATGTGAGTAGTAGATTATTATGGACGCGATATTCATCGTGGAGCAGTGGTTTATTTTGGACGCGATATTCATTGTGTGAGCAGTAGTGTAGAGTGACACCTCGATGTACGACTGCCACTACTTACGAATTTTTCGAGTTATGACGTAAATTTTGTCGGAAAATGCAACTCGACTTACGACTGTGACTTCGACTAACAACCTTTGTTGATACGCGATTGGGTCAACCAAGCGCGTGATTCTTGGTGGCAAGGGCCGACCCGCCTCAGTTTACCAGAACCGCCCGCTTAGTGATGATCGCGCTTGTAAGGAATTCCATTATTTTGGTGCTTTTTTGTTTTTTGAACATAAAACTAATTATTATATATCATGCCATGGGTCCCAAGAAAGTCAGTAGTAAGGTTCAACCTAAGAAAACACATGTGAGGATGGCCATAGAGCAAAAACAAGAGATCATTCGTAAACATGAAGACGGTTATCTTGAGGTTATCTTGAGATGATTTCGGGGCTTTAATGTCCCCGCAGCCCGGTCCTCGACCAGGCCTCCACCCCCAGGAAGCAGCCCATGACAGCTGACTAACATCCAGGTACCTATTTTACTGCTAGGTAACAGGGGCATAGAGTGAAAGAAACTCTGCTCATTGTTTCTCGCCGGCGCCTGGGATCGAACCCAGGACCACAGGATCACAAGTCCAGTGTGCTGTCCACTCGGCCGACCGGCTCCTGGCAACAACGGTGTGCAGGTTGTTGAACTAGCTCGGCAGTGTAACACCGTAAAGGTGTTTTGTATTTAATATATACATAGTACAGGAGTCACAGACAAGATTTCGAGAGGCGCCAGGTTGGCAGCCCCTAGGAATTAAGAAACTCACACTTCTAAGTCTTAATGCCAACCAAGTGACCAAGGTCAGGTCGCGTGAAGTTGACATGGTCTCTGCTAAACTCATAATTGCAGGCGGCTAGCCGGGGGTGACCTTCAAACATACCGCCAATTTAAGGTGTGGCTTGGTAGAGTGCCTGGGGCTATCTACTTGTGGGCGGAGTTAGCTAGTTGGTCCCCAATATATACCCAGGGTACTGTACACTCAAGAGACAGACAGACAGACAGCAGACAGGAGAACAGCCAGCAGAACAGAGCAAAGGACACCATAGCCAGGGAGGCTGTCAGCCGGATGGGGCGGGACAGTCTCTGTCAACTACAGTCCTCCCCCGTCTCTCTCTCTATCCAGCTATAGGCAGACACTTGGTGAGTTGAACATGAAAGATGACTTAGTCGTGTTTACTAGTGTTGTGTGACTATCAGGGGCAGACAGCTGCAGTGGTCTCGAATTCTGGTGTAATGACTCACTTTGTATATTAATAATGAACCTTCAGTTCGATTGCTTGAATTCTGATATTTATCATGCTAAAATGAATTCACTTACATTTAATTTGATTTTAATTGTGTTCCCGAGCTCTTGGAATTTCTGATAAATGCCAAACTAGAGTGTAGAGTACTCTTGAGTTAGTGACTGAAAGAATCTTACATGGAACATGATACAAAAGTTAAAACATGCTAATAATGACCAGTTTATACATCTTTGAGAATTTTGTGATACCGACAAGTTCCATTCCTTGTCTTGTATGTAATGGTCTTGAATGGATGGTGGCAGTCTACC
This sequence comes from Procambarus clarkii, assembly GCF_040958095.1. Taxonomy (NCBI): domain Eukaryota; kingdom Metazoa; phylum Arthropoda; class Malacostraca; order Decapoda; family Cambaridae; genus Procambarus; species Procambarus clarkii. The sequence goes on along the minus strand of NC_091236.1, from coordinate 5,616,974 downwards.
TTCTGCTTATCTACCTCTACCTCTACTACTACCTCTTCTACTCACTTCCTACTCCCTCTCCTCTCCCACCGCCTCTCTCCACCCTGTCACTTTCACCTGACGTCTCTCCTTACTCCTCCCACCCACTCCTCCCTCCTCCCTACCGTCCTCACCCCAAACCCTCACTAATTACAACATTATTCATATTTTTCCTTTCGTTTCTCTTGTACGTTTGTGGCAGTGAACTGTTCTAGAGTTCTCTGGAGTCGCGGGTAGCTGATCAAGTTACAATGCCTTGTGTTAGTGACACCTAGGTAATCAATACCTAGGTCACCAGGTGTTGAATTAGAGAGGTTGCAGTAGGGAGTCTGGGGGGGGGGGACTCTAAATTTACTAACTAGGGGCAGGATAATGGACAAGAGGGAGCTATTTCCCCCATCCCCCGTTACAGTAGTTAACTAGGGGTGGGATAAGGGACAAGAGAGAGCCATTCCCCCCCCCCTCCCCGTTACAGCAGTACAACAAATCTATGTCAACAATATCCACCATACTTGCTAAGAAAAAGGACATTATGAGTTCTAAAGTGGCACAAAGCGTAACAATAATCATGAAACATAGAACACAAACACTTGAGGATGTTGAACAGTTATTATTAATTCGGATACACAGCAAGGCAAGGACTTAGCAGGTGATAGCGTTTCAGAGGCCATCATTTGTGAAAAAGCAAGGGAATTGCATGAAGATCTTATAAAGAACTCCCCTGGAACGAGTGATACAGATGCGAAATAGTTTAAGGCGAGCAGGAGATGGTTTGAGAAATTTAGGAAAAGAAGTGGCAATCATAGTGTTGTGAGTGTTGTATGTTGCGAGCTGGTGGAGGAACACAGCGAAGAACTGACCACCGAAGAACTTCACAAGGAGCAGCAACAAGAGACAGCTGAGAAAATTTCTTCAGGGGGAAGAGGAGACAGTACAGAATGTCCCTTCCTCCGTCACTATGTGATGGAGTGCGAAAAGACACGTGAATTTAGAGACAATTCTATAACCAATGTAAATATTTCATTCAAAATGATCTGCTACCAGAAATTTTAGCCAAATATCCCCAGTTTGCTAACTGTAGGTAGAAACTAAGTGATTGTAACCTATCACCGCTGCCCACTGGATGGGGGGCGGTGTGCAGGACAAACATATCAATTGTGACACTAGCTCTCCACATATGTCAGTTGCTTAATTTAGAACCTGTACTTGAGGTCGATCTCGAACCCATTGTTGATGTGACGACTTATATTGAATTTTGTAACTAGCTCATCAAGATTGTAACTTGCTTAGCTAAATGAATTGTGGGGTTCAGTCCCTGAGCCCATTATGTGCCTCTGTAACCCTTTCCACTACCACCCACAAGATGGGTATGGGGTGCACAATAAATGAACTAAACTAACTCTTATACTAAGAAAATGTGTGCAGCACGGGAAGAACTGCAAACTTTAGCTGAAACGACTCACCCAAATCATGGTGCAATAGGCCATTGCCTTAACCTTTTTAATGACACTGTGATGCCTCACTACAGACAAAAATTAAAACGTATGGAAAACAAATCTCTATGGAAAGGTTTTTAGTGAGACAAACAAGCAGTAAACCACAACCAGGTCCTAGTGGTATGCAGGCAAAACGTAGGAGAGAGTGTATCGCAGAGAAGTCATCACTGCCTGATGTTATAATGGAAGGAGACTCCCCTTCCAAACAGTAACACCTCTCCTCACCCCCCACCCCTCCTCGCTGTCTTCCATATGCCAACAAAAGTCCTGAATAAAGGTAAGATAAAATCCTGTATTGTAGCTAGAAAAAGTTGTATTAGGTATAAAATGTATTTTTAAGTTAATATTTTGGGGGTCTGGAACGGATTAATTCAATTTACGTAATTTCTTATGAGAAAATTCGTTTCGACTTATGAATTTTCTACTTACGATCCGACCCTGGGACCGGATTAAATTCATAAGTCGAGGTCCCACTGTATTATGTACACCATACTCATCCTGTGAGCAGTAGAGCAACAGGATTACAGGGGCAGGAATATAGTCTTAATCAGTCCACGGTGACTGATTTAGCTCTTAAGATTTATCTACACATCTTACATTTAATTATAATGATTGGTAGTAGCAGAAACTTCTTGGGGAGTAACTGCAGTATGATGAAATATCATTAGACACTGTAGGTAAGTCATGTTGTTAATACTTGATAATAATAGCAGACCCCGTGATGCCGGTCGGCCGAGCCGGACAGCATGCGGGACTTGTGATCCTGTGGTCCTGGGTTCGATCCCAGGCGCCGGCGAGAAACAATGGGCAGAGTTTCTTTCAACCTATGCCCCCTGTTACCTAGCAGTAAAATAGGTACCTGGGTGTTAGTCAGCTGTCACGAGCTGCTTCCTGGGGGTGGAGGCCTGGTCGAGGACCGAGCCGCGGGGACACTAAAGCCCCGAAATCATCTCAAGATAACCTCAAGATAACCCCCCATGGTGTAGTGGTTAAGATGCTCGCCTGGCGTTTCACGAGCACTTTGTATTGGGTTCGTATCCTGGCCGGGGAGGATTTACTGGGCGCAAATCCTTAACTGTAGCTTCTGTTTAAATGAACAGTAAAATAGGTACCTAGTTGTTAAACGATTTTCACAGGGTCGTATTCCAGGGAACATAGGATTAAGGACCTGCCCGAAATGTTACGCGTACTAGTGGCTGTACAAGAATGTAAGAACTCTTGAATATACAAATAAATAAATACAAACTTAACAGTTTTCATGATTGGATATTATAGGGTAAAATAAGAGTTACTCATTATATTTTACGCTATGCAGCTTACACAGTACATATATTTACATGAAATTTATTTCCATTTATCTACTAGAAGCAAAATATACAGTGCAAAAATGTTAGATATATGATCATTTACACTAACATTGCTTGCCATTTCAGGCAATGTTTGTTTATATTTGTCTCTAGCTGGCCGAATTTTCACGCAGTATAAGATGTAATAATGTAGTGGGTCCGGGTCTTCTCCACACTCTTTACAGAAGCAAAAAGCAAGAGTAAAGCAGTACAGTGTATAAAGATTAACGGTAAGTAATTATCAAGAGAAAGTACTAAGCCATTACAACTCTGTTATAATTGGAAGGGATATGAGGATAAGGATTTAGGATAGGACGGAGTGAAGGATTGGTGCCTAACCACTTGAACAAAAAAGAAAAAAGAACCATAGCAGGAGACTAACCCACAGCAGGCAGCTTGACAGTCCAGGCATAGGCGGGAGCATTCCTGGCGACAAGAATGGACACTTTAATAGTGACATAGGGTTCTGGACAGCACAGGTACCGTTGCACGTCCCTTGTCATGTTGGCCTCCACCAGCTCCCATGATCCTCTTGTAAGGTTCCTGCCGCTCTCAGTCTGTCGCACAGGCACGTCTATCTGCACCAGGAGGATCATACGTCATGCTCTTGTGGGGGAGAAGGGGGTTATTTACATTGTTCTATAGTGGAGGAGGCAGGCTCTAGGCTGCACTCTTGTGGAGGGGAGAAGGGGCCCTAGACTACTATTTTTTGGGATGGCAGACTCGAGGTTGAACTCCTGTGGGGAAAGGGGATGTGAGAGTCATATAACCCACCACCTCCTTTTATCACAATAGTAAGCCTTGCTAGTGTGTGAGAAAGAGGGACCCAAGTCTTGTGTGTGTGAGGGGAAATCTAAATCTTACACCTGCAGGAGGAAGACAAACTCTTTCTCTTATGATAGGTAGTTATTCAACAGTATAAATCTCCGGTGCACTTGGATTATTGTATCCAAGCTTCGAGAACTAATCTTCAGAAAGACATTTGCTTTGAAGAAAATTCAACACTGGGCAACACAAATCATTCCAGAATTAAGTAGACTCATGTACCAGGAATGGTCGAGGGCCACAAGGCTAACAACACTGCAAACCAGACGTAACAGGCAGATCTCATCGAAACTTTTTAAAATACTAAAAAATTTGGAGGATATTGACTAGAACAACTTCCAAGCCGTGCTGAGCAGAGGATGTAGACAACTGCGCTACATTGTTCCGCCCATTTACCTTACTTTTCCCCATCAGTATTTATATATAACATTCCTAAATTTAATCTAGATTTTTAAAATCTAATGTTTCAAGTTCTTTATTTAGATGATAAAGCATAATTTATATCCTTTTCTTAACACTATTCGTCTATATATATATATATATATATATATATATATATATATATATATATATATATATATATATATATATATATATATATATATATATATATATATATATTAGTTACATCATTCATTGCGAGGCCTTTCAAGAAAAATTCAAACTTCGTTTTCTTTAGGATGCTGCTTCAGCAACCACTACCACATCTTGACAACCCTGGCCAAGGCCTTTTCCAGCACCTCACCTCCGGTTTGTCGTCCATAATCTGGGGGTCGATAGCGAATCCGTCGTGGACCCAGGAGCCGATGATGAGGGTACAGTTGTGGGTGTCGTGGGGCCAGAAAGTGAGGTCCATGACGCAGGTGAAGTGGAGTCTCATCGGTGGCACAAAGAGCACCCGCCCGTTGGGGAAGACAATGAGCAGCGTGTTGGAGAAGGAGGGCGGGTCTCCCACCTTGGCACTGTTGGGGATACACTCACCGTTATATTACACACTTAGGCTCTCACAACTGTCACTTACCATGAGACAACACTACCTAATGTATGTAACGAGTTCACAACACATGTGGCTCAGTAATGGCATATATGCTGAGCACAAGTGCACTTAGTGAACTGAGGTGGTTACTTTGCAAAAGCCAAGCTTCTGCAGAGTCTTTAGTTAACATTATATTGCAGGAGGTTTATACCAGATGTAGAAGTCCGGTGCAAAGTAGACGCTACATACCTGTTGTAGACGTCTAGGTCGGGTTTCCAGAGCATGTTGTAGGGGAAGGCGAGCTTGGAGATGCCCCGGTATTCGTCAGGAGTCCACGACAGACGTGGGTCAACCCACTCCTGCAGGGAAACGCAGAGTTAATCATCAGAGGTCTCACACTGCACCTCATCTCTTAACTGAATTTACCTGAGGGCCACTAATACTAGTGGCCTCGACGATAACAGGAAGCTGGCGGTTTGTCGAAGGTTCCCCATTTGCCTGGATGATCTTTTCTACCTGTATTTTAAAACCCAGCAGAGTTTTGGCACGGCTTCGGCGGGAAGGTGGTTTCACCTATAGGGTTTACAACCCTATAGGTGAAAAAGCATCTCCTGTTTGCTGTGCTACATTGTGACTTGTTGAGCTTGAACCTGTTGCTCCTTGTGCATGTTATATCTGACCTTCTGAAGAAAGTGTCCGGATCGACATTAACTCTCCCTCCATCAGGAAAAATGGGAGGACCATTGACAAACCACTGGCTTTCTATCCCTGTCGTGGCCAGAAAACAGATGGCGGCCCTCAGGTAAATACCACACTCCCTATAGTCTCTACCTCAGCTCTCATTAACATTTATTCCGCTTTCTCAGTTTCGTAACCGTTTCCAGGCCTTAGACCCTGACACCATCTCACCTGCTCCTTTGCGTTCTGGGCCAGAGGGTCTTCCTCCTGGTTCTATGTCTGGTGTTTCCTTCCATCCTTGTCTTATTTGTCTCCTGTCCCTTCTTTCCCTTCTTGCCCCAATACTTCTTTTCATCCCTCCCCTTCCCTCTGTGTTTTGGCCTTCCTCACCACCTGTCTGTCCAGGCTCTATCCCAGCGTTCTTCATGTTGACCATTCCTGTTCTCCTTCTCCTGTTGAGACTATAGAGGCTGTCGCCCAGTACATTGGTGATTGTACGTTTGCTACTCTACGTCAGAAACGTAAGCCTGGCTCCTCTCCTTCTTCCTCCCTGCGGGTAAGAAGGCTTCAATATATTCCTCACCTTCCGACTTCGATACTATCACTGCTTCCCCCTCCCATTTCAGTTGTGGAGTTGCCTGTCCCTGCTTTGGCGGTTCCCCTGGTCCTTGATTATCTCTTGGATGCTGCCCTTGATCCAGTGCACTCTCCTGTTTCTGTCCTTCCTGCCCCTGATTCCCTTGACCTCCCCTCTCCGATCCCTCCTCCCGCTCTCGACTCTGTCAGTCCTCCTCTGGTCCATCCTCACGCTCTCTTGACTCCATTGTCTTTGCTAGCGTTGCCTATGCCCTGTCACCCTGATTTCACTGATCCTGATTTTACTTAGTCTACTGTGTTCCTCTTTGCCTTTGTTTCTCCCTTGTTATCTCTGTTTCTGTCTGCTCTCATTTGTCTGTCACTTCTTCACTGGAATATTCGTGTTTTTTATACCAGCTTCCATGAACTCCAACTTCTGAGCACGCAGTGTGACGGACCTCGGCACCATCCAGGTTCCGAGTTTAATTGTTGACCCTCCCATTAATATTAGTTTCCCATCTTCTAGTCTGCTGTTCTGGGAGGTGATGAGGTACTGGTGACAGAGGGCTAGTGGAGTGCTGGAAGACTTCACTGTGTGAGCGTGCAAGCGAGTGGGCTAGTGGGGTGCTTGAAGACTTCACTGTGTAAGCATATTAGCGTGTGGACTAGTGGGGTGCTTGAAGACTTCAATGTGTGAGCGTGTTAGTGAGTGGGCTAGTGGGGTGCTTGAAGACTTCACTGTGTAAGCGTATTAGCGTGTGGACTAGTGGGGTGCTTGAAGACTTCACTGTGTAAGCATATTAGCATGTGGACTAGTGGGGTGCTTGAAGACTTCACTGTGTAAGCGTATTAGCGTGTGGACTAGTGGGGTGCTTGAAGACTTCAATGTGTGAGCGTGTTAGTGAGTGGGCTAGTGGGGTGCTTGAAGACATCACCATGGAAGCTAGCTAGCGTGAGGGCTGGTGGTGCACTGGGAGACCTCGTCAGAGGAATGTACATAGTGTCCGGCATCTTTGAAGCTAGCTAGCGAGAGGGCTAGTGATGCGCTGGACGACCTTGTCAAAGGATTGTATATAGTGGTAGTTGTAGATAATAATAAGGGTTATTTTTAAGTGCAGTTTCATTTATCTTATCTTAAACATTACACAGCATTTCCACAAAGGTTAGGGATCATTGGGCTTGAGAAGGATCATAGTTTAAAAGAAAAAAGTTCGTAACACGCAGTTTTCACTGTTTTGTGTTTGTCTCCAGGAGCCGGTGCTTGGCGCTCATCCTGGTCACTCATGTGGTTATCCCTTGCTCTCTTGGCCTCCATATTTTGCTACGGGCCCATAACTCTACTGTGCTTTTGATCCGTCATGATATTCCCTTCGCCCCCCCCCCCCCCTCCTCCCTACTTTTTCAATCGCACATTCGGTGTTCTGTGGCCCGTATCTTTGTGAGTAAAGAATAGTATACAGTTTGTTCCATTTATCTCTCCCCAAATGTCCCGGTTTCTCTTCCTGATCTTAAACACCTGTGGGACTCCTCACCAGAGCCTGTGCTCCTTTTGGGTGATTTTTAACTGCCGGCATAACCTCTGGGGAGATGTTCTAACAAACACCCGAGGCCGCCTTATTGAACCATTTTGTCCTCTTCTTCTTCTTTGTCTCTTCTGAATTCTGGTAAACTCACTCATGTTCACTTATGCACTTGCATCCTTTCCTGTCTTGATCTGTCTCTCTGCTCATCTACTCTTTATTTAGACTTTACCTGGCGAGTTCTTGATAACCTCCATAACAGTGATCATTTCCCCATCCTTGTCACCTTCTCTTTTCACCCTCCATTCTTCTTCCCTAGATGGCAGTTTGTCAAGGCTGACAGAAACTTCTTCACCTTATGCACTACTATTTGCGATCTCTCTGATCTGCCTCTCCCTTGAGTCCTCCTCCTTTTTCATGACAGTTTTTTACGCTGCCCTCTGCTCTGTTCCTTGCTCTACCTCCTGGGGTGTGCAGAAGTGTGTTCCCTGGTGGAATGCACACTGTGCTTGGGCTGTCCGCTGTAAGTGTGTAGCGTGGAAGAAACACCATCGCCGGCAGACGCCCAATTCTTTTATTTTGTTTCGGAAGTAAAGTGTGGTGGCCTGTAGGGCTATCCATACAGCTAAGCATGAGAATTGGAGATCTTTTGTTTGCACCATTACAACTGACACTCCTCTGCCCCTGATCTGGAAGAAAATTCGCAAGAGAGCGGGTAAGTTTGTTCCAGATGTTTCGCCAGTCTTTCACCTCTGTGGTTCTATTGTGGCAGATCTGGTGTCGGTCACGACTGAACTGAGTTTGCACGTTTCGACTGTTAGCAACAGTTCTCATATTCCTCCTTCTTTTCATACTTGTAAGCCCCTTCATGAATCTTGTCCCTTAGATTTTTGCACTCATCTTCAGCTTCCCCATAACGATTTTTTCTCTCAGAACTCCAATCTGCCCTGGCCCTCCGCGGTTCTGCGGCGGCGGGCTCAGTTTATATTCATTATGAGATGTTTCGCCATCTTCTTCCATGCACGTTTCAGTATTTACTGAATATTTATAACCATGTCTGGGAGTTGTTGTCAGCCCGAGGACTGGCTTGAGGCGGTTGTTCTTCCTATGCTTTTGCAAGTGTTACAGCACGACTGATGTCCTTGTGAACTCTGAATTTTTGCTATAAAGACCTCCGTTGTCGCTGTCTTTTTGTCCTGGAAAAGGCGTATGACACCATCTGGAGATACCATATTCTGTCCCAAGTCTGTTCTTTTATCCTTCGTGGTAATCTCCCTCTCTTTCTCCAACGCTTCCTGTCTATTCGTTCCTTTAGAGTGAGGCCTGGTACCACTCTCTCTGCCTCTTTTGGGCAAAGTAGTGTTCTGAGCACTACTCTTTTCCTCGTTGTCCTCAATGGTCTTCTTTCCTCTCTTCCCTCTGATATTTTCTCAGTTCTTTATATTGACGATCTCACCCTCTGCTATCAATGTGATGACTCGCCTTTCCTCCAACGGCGGCTTCAACTTCCGATTGATGCTATATTATCCTGGGCCACCAATCATTGCTTCAAGTTCTCTACAACTGAGACTTGTGCTATGACTTTTACTCGGAAGCAGGTCTTTCTTCGACCCCTTTATCGCTTTATGGTAATTCTCTTTTGTATAGAGATTCTGCCAAACGTCTGAGATTATTCTTTGTCTTTGTTTTTTGTTGTCCCTCGTTTGTCTTTGTCGCCCCATATCTCTTACCTCAGAGTTGAATGATATACGGCCCTTAACTTACTTAAGGTCTTGTCCCATACTTCCTGGGGAGCTGACAGACACACTCTCTTCTCTTTACATTCCTCTCTCATATTGTCTAAACTTGATTATGGCTGTCCTGTTTACTCGTCTGCCTCTCCCTCAACTCTTCGTCGTCTTGATGCTCTTCACCATACTGGGTTACGCCTCAGTTCTGGTGCCTTTTGTTCGACTCCTACGCAGAGCCTGTGTGTTGAAACCGGCATCCTGTCTCTACAGGATCGCCGTGATTGCAACTGCCTTCGCTACTTTGCATGATCCCTACAACACTCTCACTCTCACTTATGTCGTACTTTGACCATAACCCCTCCTGTGGTACCTGTTCCATTTCACCACCTTCCCCTTTCTATATGATTGTCTCGCTTGCAAGTTTCTCTCTCGATTCTTGTTATCAATATTCATTCGTGTCATTCCATCCTTGCCTCCATGGAGGGTCCCTCTTCCTTGACCCACATGTCAAAACTTTTTACCCCTCTGAAAACCCTTTTCCTTGCTTACTTTTCTTCATATTTCTGCTCCATTTCCATCTTCACAGATGAATCTAAGTCTGCCGACGGTGTAGGCTACTCTGTTGTATTTTGACCCCATCTATATGTCACCTGCCCCCGGAGACCAACAACTTCACGTCAGAACTTTGTGCAATTTTGTATGCTCTTTGTCAACTACTTTCTCATTGACAATCTGTCTTTGTTCTTGTAGTTGACTCTCCCAGTGCCCTCATGTCCTTTAATCTTGTCCATCCTGTGGTAGTCGGAAAATCAACATTGGTTGTTTCTTATGTCCAGCAGATTTAAAACAGTAGTTTTGCTGGGTTCCCAGCCATATTGGTGTTTCCTTAAATGAGCGTCTGGATGCTGCCACTGAGGAGGCTATCCGCACTTTTCCCATTTCCCACAAAGATGGTCCATATTTCGACTTCTACCCAGTTATTCATTCCTCAGTCTGTACCCACTGGAAGGATCGGTGGTCGTCTGTTACTGGCAACAAGCTGTGTGCTCTTAAGGGTAGCGAATCCCCATGGCCATCCTCCTACCTCCGTTAGCAGTGGTGGAAAACGGCTTCGGCGAGGTTATGTATTGGCCATTCCCGTTTAACTCACAGGCACTTAATGGAGCGCCACCCTGCTCCTTATTGTCCAAACTGCATTGTCCCTCTTATAGTCGTGCATCCTGGACTTCCAGGACGTGTGTGTGTGTGTGTCTTGCTTCTCAACTGTCCCTCGATAGAATTCTTGGTGAATTGGATACCTTTGATATCACTCGCGTTATGTGCTTTTAGTTCTTGTATTGGCATCCTCGGTGATATTTAGCGCCCTTTGAATATCCCGCACTTTTGATGGTGCTACATAGCCTTTCCAGCTTGGTGTCTTCTTTTGATAATTACTTAACGGGTCCAGCACCAGTCAAGGAGGGCACTGGACGGTACTGTGAAGTACTCTAGACGGGCCCACTGCCAGTAAACAACTTTTCGAGTGATCAAGTCCAGTGGGAAAATATAATAATGATAAGATTCAAGACATCTTAGATACAAAAGATTCCTTCCAGACAGCAATATCTGGACGAAATGCTGGACAAAGTATACCAAGTGGAAAACAGCTGAGCATTTTATACTTCTAGTGGGCATTTACAGTTGCGTTAACGTCGGTCTGACACTTTATGTTAAAGCAATCAAAAAGGCCCAGTGACTGAAGCTAATTTCTCAGTAAGTTTAAGCAAAGGCAAATAGATGAATATTCTAGGGAAAATGTTTTGAGTTTCAATACGATCTGTCATACATGGGCTATTATGTGTGTGTGTGTGTGTGTGTGTTTGTGTTCCCTCGTCTTCTCCCAGCACTTACATTAACGATCCAGGAGTCCACCATCAGGGCTTGTTCCTCCTCGATCTGAAAGCAAGATTTGTAATTAGAATATATGCAATGTGTGGGCGTACATCAGTCCGTGCACACAGTGTGTAGGGGTACACCGTAGCTATGTGCACACCAGGTCAATGTTCACACTGAGTCCATGTAGACGCCAGTAGTATGTGCACATAAAGGGTGTATGTGCTCACACTAGGCCTAAGTGCACATATTAGATCCACCTGTACGTGCTAGACAAATACACATATACACAGTTTGCATGTCCTATATCGAGGTAACATGGACGTATAATGTACAAATGGTTTACAGACACTGTGTATGGTAATCTATAAAACATTACAGTATACATAAACCAGACATCTATGTAACATAGAATATCGACGTGTCCGCCCAATGTTAGAAGCCAGATGCTTGAGGCCTCGCTCAACTTTCCAAGATGAATCAGGTTGGACAGGGGAGTGTCATAAGACCTAAGACAATTGTTGCAAGCCTAAGTGAAATGATTTAAGCTAGGCATTTATAGAGATCACTCCACATGGAATTTTCATGAAGTAAAGTCTGAAATATTTGTTTTCATAGAGTTGTTCAGCAGTTACAATGCTTTCTAATAGATAATTTTTTGAGTGGGGTGGGAAGAGAGGGGGGTAAAGAAGGGCGAGGGAGGGAGAAGGCTGGAAGAGGAGGGGATGAGGGCAGGAAGAACAAGATGAGGGGGAAGAAGAGACCTAGGCACAGCCGAGTATTTCTTGTAGTATAGATATACAGTCAGAGATGTGTATAGCCAGTCAAACACCTCAAATCTGAGTGACTACTCACCTAAGTGTGCTAGTAGAAATGAGCTCTAGTTCTTAAGTTCCGCCTTTCGACCTGACTAATTCTCTTTCAGTTAGTGTTACCAATATTTCTTCTCTTGTTGTTCCATCCTTGACCCCGTGGATGGTCCCCCTTCCTAAATTTCGTAAAACCCTGACCCAAGTGACTAAAGCTTTTACCCCTACTACAGTTCTGAAACGCCTTTTACCCTTGAACACTTTACTCCCCACGCCCGCTCCATTCCCATCTTTCACCGATGGGTCTAAGTCTGCAGACGTTGTGGGCTACTCTGTTGTTTTTCCTGACCACACCTGTGTGTCGCCTGTCTCCGAAGACTAGCATCTTCACGGCAGAACTTTATGCTATGCTCTTCGTCAACTGCTTTCTTGCTGTCAATCCTCCTTTGTTGTTGTAGTTGACCCTCACAGTGCCCTCATGGCTCTGGAGTCCTTTAATCCAGTTCATCTGGTAGTAGTTGAAATTCAGCATTGGCTGTATTTTATCTCCAGTAGATTTAAGAAAGTGGAGTTTTGCTGGCTTCCCAGCCATACTGGTTTGTCCCTAAATGAACATGCAGATGCTGCCACTAAGGAAGCTATCCGCACTTGTCCCATCTCTTGTAAAGGAATTCCTTATTCTGACTTTTACCCAGTTATTCATTCCTCCATCCTTGACCATTGGCAGGGTTGTTGGTTGATGAGGGGCTGATGGTGACGACCACGAGGGGGACGAGTGAACGTGTCCACCTGGAGGACAGGATGGCCTAGGGCTTTGAGAATATGTTTAATATCCTCGTGGCAGTCTCTTAGGTCATTAAAACCAGTTGCAACATGGTGCGGGAGGAGAACAGTGTCAACACTGGCACATGTGTTCTTTGGGGCACACGTGAGGAACACAAATGCTGAGGTTATTTGATAAAATGCTATGCCCAAGATTACCATCCGAGTGCCGGCGGGGAAGTGGTTCAAATAGCTTCGGCTATCACTTCCTTTTGTCCGGTCGTGATGGTTAAGCGGATTAAGGCATCCTGTAGATACCAGTTGCGTTGCTCCTGGCAGTATGGGCTCGAGTCACTTCTGGGGTGTGAGTTTTCAGTCGCATATAGTCCTGGGGACCATTCAGACTTATATATATATAATACAAATATAATACACACACAAATACTTGAATATATAATCGGTAGTATTTTTTATCTAAAGTGGTTCAAGAAGTGGCCCAGAACAGTCTGTACACAAGGCACTTTACATCTGGTGTGAGGCAATTGTACAGTTATTAGTCTTGCTCCATACCCAATTGGACGGCAGCTTTACAGTCATGTGCAGGCTGCACCTACAGTAACCGAACTTTGCACGCTTGCCTCAGTACACTATAATGAATTAAGTACTTACACACTTCTTGAGAGAGAGAGAGAGAGAGAGACCACTCTCCCCCTAGGGTTAGGGGGAGCCACTCACCATATCGAAGTGCTTGAGAGTGATCCTAAACTTGACGACGGTGGTGGAGGCTGGGAGGGCCGTCCTGTCGTAGTTAACCAGCAGGTGGCGTCTCAGCTCCGTCTCCGACTCCGACATCCCGTCACCTGTCACAGAAACACACCCGTCACTTGTCTACACACTTCAACGCACACACACAACTATGCTGGCATATACATTAACACCGTTCCAATAATGCCTACACTCCAATAAAATCATTATACATAAAGAATATACGAGGATATGCTCCTAGATACTTCACTTAAAGTTGTGGTAATTGTACTTTATTACAGGTTTATCTTTTCAGAACTCATATTTTTGAGTATTTTGATGGTGCCTAATACTTCTTTGTCTTCCAGGTGTAGCAATTTTGGACTATTGGATTGACTTTGGATTACGTGGTGTCTTGTGGCCACAGTCATACTCGTAATTGGTTATTCAATAATCTTTGCTATATCCCGTGATTTCCATCTTATTCTTGTCCCTTCTGGAGAATTTCTCATTTCGGCAGATCACCCCCTTTTGGTACCCTGGAACTTTGGTTAATGTCCGGGCTAATACGCCCCACGTCTTTGCAATCCAAATGTAGGAGGACTCAAGGGGCCATAGTTCCTCTTGCACGGACTACACTGTACGGTTGGGACCCGTACAGCGGTTCTCGTCATTAATTTACTTACACAGGTAGGGAGTTAACATTCTTTTCCAGAGAACAAAAAGTGGTAACTCTGTAAGTACTATCTAGTTTTAGTAGGAAACCTCTTACCTTGGTTTTCGTCATTTAGAGACAAGGTAAGAAATCCCTACAATTTTTGGACTACTGTCGAGACAATTATATTTCACAATTCAAGTAGGATCCCTCTTGCCCTTATCCTCGTCATATAGAATACCGGTGTTACGGCCCTATTGGGTCGCAACTGGGTTCTTTCTCTGCTGTCAATAGAGTTTGGGTATCCGGCCCCAAGTTAGTAGTGACTTTCAAGGGGTGTGTTCCGTAACGCAAGTAAATTAAAGGGGAAGGGAGACAAAGGCAAAAACTTAAATATATAATTATCACCGTCACCATAAATAATATATATTTTATCACACGGGGGAGGTATAAACACTATTATGTACAATATGGTCTTCCTCTGAAGACGCGGAGTGTTCCACGGTGCTCAACGATGCTTAGCCCTTGGTCCTCTTGTGGCTTCATGATGAATCCTTCGATTCTCTCGAGTCTACCCTGGCCACAGGCCAGCCAAATCACAGCTCCACTGGGGGCACCGTCGTGGAGGCCATCAACCACAAATCCAGCCTGTAGCTGGCAGGTTCCTATCAGTTCCGCTGGGTAGGCCACTCCACGACCGATACTAGGGTTGCGAGCCCTAGGCAGGAGCCTCGTGTGACTTCACAGATCACTCTCCTCACCACAACACCCCAGTGGTTAGTCTTCTCCACTAGTCAGCCCCGGGTACGACAATCCCTGGATCTGCCACCTCACAGGCAGGCTAACACAACAGTGTTCATCCGGGGGAGTGACTCAACTTCTGCAGCTTACACTTGGAGATTCTACGGCTGCCTTGGGTAGACTGATCCAACGTTCATTACAGCAGTCCCAGGTCGACTCTGTAATCAGACACGTCATCAGTACTAGTTACACTCTAGGGCACCTCACTTACAGGCTTAGACACAAACGCCCACCTATCCACTCCATAGATGGCGTTGCTGTCTAAGCGTCACCTCACCAGAGGTCAGCAGCGGCTGTGTTATGAGCTGATCAGGACGGGAAACTAGCCCTTGTGGCCAGTATATCTCGTCCTCACTAGATGGCGTCGTCCATTTGGAGGGGGTTTCGGGAGCTGACCCACAGATGGCGTGGTCGTCACTGCTCCGGGCTCGGACGCTGGACTCGGGTCCGTAACAACCGGGTACAAGATTCCCTACGTCCTCGAAACGTCCTAGATCATTACTTTTGATCTAAGTAATCAATTCAATTCAATTACTAATGTTTATTGTTGTAACCTTGACTATTAAGTTTAAACAGGATAGTTTACAGCTGCCACGTCATCCTGTCAGTCTGACATCTCATATTTTAGTACATCAACTGAGGTATTTTCTCTGTATACTATTTGCTATCATTTCATTCACCATGTTTTGCTTAGCAGCGTGCAGGCGTACTTCAGAAGATGAAGTGGGCACACTACATCGTGCCACTAAGGCAGAGCTGCTAACTCTTCTAAATGAGTACCACATCACTGCCCCACATGGAGCCACTAGAACTGAGCTCCATAACATCATTTTGGATCATCTATTAGACAATGATCATATTACATCAGAGTCTCATAAACAACACTTAATTGCAGATAAGAGCGCCTTGGCAGCTATGAAATTGAAGATAGAGCGACCCAATCTCGAACGTGAACGTCTGAAGGAGGAAACTGCCCGGCAGAAGGAAGCTCTCCAGATACAGAGGGAACAAGCTACACTCCAAAGTAAGCGTCAGATGGAAGCTCTTCAGATAAAAGAACGTGAAGCTGCCCTCCAAAAGGAGCAAGTTGAACTCCAACGTGAATGTGAACAAGAAGCTCTTAAGGTAAGGGAACGTGAAATGGAACTCCAACGTGAGAGTGAGCGGGAACAAGCTGCCCTTCAAGAGGAACATGAATAGGAAGCTCTCCAGGTAAGAGAAGGTGAACTTGAAATCCAGCGTGACCATGAGAAGAAACAAGCCGAAATTCAACAAGCCGCTGAAAAACAAGCGGCCATCGCCCTAGAGCAACGACGTAAGGAGCTTGCCTTGGAAACTACTCACCACACTCAGCGCAAGGAAGCAGAAGCTAACCTTCCGGTACGTTTTAATCTTTCTCATGCAATTAAGTTGATGCCATCTTTTGTCGAGACAGAAATAGACGTATTCTTTACTTCATTTGAGGCTTTAGCTAACCAACTCAGCTGGCCTCAGGATCAGTGGTTTGTACTTCTCAGGTCTCATTTGACAGAGTTGTCATAACCCTCAGTATCATGCCTTCAGAAACAGACTACAAAGTGTTGAAACAGACAGAACTTGACGCCTATCTCCTCTCCATAGAGAAGTACAGACGTAAGTTTAGGGACTACATTAAAAACAGTGCTAATACTTGCCTAGAGTTCGCTAATAATAAGAAAAGGTATTTCATGAAGTGGCTGGAAGCAGCACAAGTCTCCTCATTTACAGAGCTCATCAACCTCATACTGGTGGAAGAATTCCTTAGGCGTGTTCCTAATCCCATACGTCTCTACCTAGCAGACAAGGAAGAAACCGACCTTACTAGATGTGCACAGTTGGCTGACTCCTACAGTCTTATTCACAGATTACCATTCGACACACCTTCTAGTAAGACAGCCTGGTCTAGTCCTGCAAAACTGAGTACCAGCAATGTGAACTCGTTGCATTGCAAATGCTGCAGAACCTATGGACATAAATAAATAAATAAATAAATAAATGTTTATTTAGGTAAGGTACATACATACAAGAGATTTTACAAAGAATGATGGATTTATAGATAGGGCTAGTACATACAATGCTAGTACATACAATGTCCCATACATTCACATATGGGACTAATAGAACAAGAACCCGGCAATGTGATGTTATAGTGGCCAGAATACGGCTTGGATATATACGTATCTGGCAGCTTTCTCAAAACCCAAATGTCGAGTACACAATGTGTCAACTTTGTGAAAGAGAAAACATGCACTCTCTTGAACATTATATTGTAGAATGTCCCATATTGACTGACTTTCGCCCTCCTGGGCTAAGGTATGCTGAACTGTGTAATTACTATATGAGTACTGGAACACTTGATGATATATTGGACTTGAACCCAAGATTAACCATGTAATGTATCAATTATACAATGTATGTATGTGATGTAACTATATAACCTGAGCTTGTAAAAGCACCTTCATCACCTTCAGTGATTAAGTGCTTAATTGCACACTAGTTTCTCTATCAGCTATCTCACCCTGTCAGAGTAAAAGAGACAAATGTATGTGAATGCATGTGTGTGTATATATGTATGTATACATGTATGTATACATGTATGTGTACGTATATGTGTGTGTGTGTATGTATATGTATGTGTATAAAGTATATATGGAAGCTGATCAGAATTACATTTCACCTTTGTAAATGCACATTAATGACACTATGTAAAAGACACACCGAACACTTTATGTAGGACATACGTAAATCTGTGTATCTATGTATTTACGTATGTAGGTTAGCTTAGCATTTTAAAAGCACCGAATCACCTTCTGTGGTTGAGTGTTCAATAAACCCTTGAACTATATGTTTAACACATCTCTAACCCTGTCCATGGAGGACAGAAGAAAATGTATATATGCTGCTTAGCATTGTAAATGTGTGGCCACGTCTGTGGTAGAAAAAAAAAGGATGGGTATGGGGACCACTACCACCCACAGGATGGGTATGGGGACCACTACCACCCACAGGATGGGTATGGGGACCACTACCACCCACAGGATGGGTATGGGGACCACTACCACCCACAGGATGGGTATGGGGTCCACTACCACCCACAGGATGGGTATGGGGACCACTACCACCCACAGGATGGGTATGGGGTCCACTACCACCCACAGGATGGGTATGGGGACCACTACCACCCACAGGATGGGTATGGGGTCCACTGACACCCACAGGATGGGTATGGGGACCACTACCACCCACAGGATGGGTATGGGGACCACTACCACCTACAGGATGGGTATGGGGTCCACTACCACCCACAGGATGGGTATGGGGTCCACTACCACCCACAGGATGGGTATGGGGACCACTACCACCCACAGGATGGGTATGGGGACCACTACCACCCACAGGATGGGTATGGGGTCCACTACCACCCACAGGATGGGTATGGGGACCACTACCACCCACAGGATGGGTATGGGGTCCACTGACACCCACAGGATGGGTATGGGGACCACTACCACCCACAGGATGGGTATGGGGTCCACTGACACCCACAGGATGGGTATGGGGACCACTACCACCCACAGGATGGGTATGGGGACCACTACCACCTACAGGATGGGTATGGGGTCCACTACCACCCACAGGATGGGTATGGGGTCCACTACCACCCACAGGATGGGTATGGGGTCCACTACCATCCACAGGATGGGTATGGGGTTCACTACCACCCACAGGATGGGTATGAGGACCACTACCACCCACATGATAGGTATGGGGTCCACTAGCACCCACAGGATGGGTATGGGGTCCACTACCACCCACAAGATGGGTATGGGGTCCACTACCACCAACAGGATGGGTATGGGGTCCACTACCACCCACAGGATGTGTATTGGGTCCACTACCACCCACAGGATGGGTATGGGGGTCCACTACCACCCACAGGATGGTATGGGGGTCCACTACCACCCACAGGATGGGTGTGAGAGCACAATAAATGCCATGACACCTAAAACTAGACCTTTGGTGGTGTGGGACCTCGCCATAGACATCATAAATGGTATTGGGTTTAGCAGCGTGAAATAGGGGTTTGTGGGCGGCGGCCGCTGTGAGCGTCCCAGGAATGCCTCCAGCTGGACAATGCATCTTTTATTTATTTATTTATTTATATACAAGAAGGTACATTGGGGTTAAGAGACTACATAGCAACGATGACTTTACATTCTTGTAAGGTCACTAACATGCATTGCGTTTTGGGCAAGTCCCTAATCTAACATAATTTTAGAAAGATAATTTCCAGCAAAATTTACAAATAATGTTTTCAGGTACTGTACATTGTAAGAAATTTTGACAATACACAAAGATTAGATTAATACACAATAATGACAATACACTATAATGACTAATATTACTAGGTAAATTAGAGTAAAATTTGAGGTTATCAATTGGTTCATTGTAGCACAATTTGAGGATCGTTTCAAGGAATACTGCAGTAAAATATGTACACAATATAACAAACATGATATCAGATGATAACATTGAATACAGTGGTAAAGTTGTATGGCTTAGGTACATATACTGGGCGACTGAGTAGCACTAGATAGTGTGAGTTTAAAACATTTGGTAGGAAACTATGAAGATGAAATTAGGTACATTTTAATTTTGTTTTTTAATAAGTCAAAAGTTGGACAACTTTTCAATTCATTAGGGAGTGAGTTCCATAGACTAGGTCCCTTTATTTGCATAGAGTGTTTACACAGAATAAGTTTGACTCTGGGGATATCAAAGAGATATTTATTTCTGGTGTGGTGATAATGGGTCCTATTACATCTGTCCAGAGAGAGGGAGAGTTTAAGTGCAGGGTTCTGCACTTAAGAGTGCAGGGTTCTTAAGTGCAGGGTTCTGCACTTAAGAACAGGGTTAAGAACAGGGTTTTGTGACCCCCATCTTGGACTGCTCAACACACCCTATGCACATTTCCTTCATATATTTTCTAGCATTTGTATGATCGGAACAAATGTTTATATTGCGAGTTAAATAAAGTTGATTTTCGCTTGAAAATTACACTTAAAAATTTACTGTTATTAAATTATAGATAAAAAGTATATTTGATGTATACTTCAAAAAGTATCCTTAAGAATATTTAATGTTATTAGATCATGGTCACATAAGTTATAACGCTTGGGTCCTCTGGTCAACTATTTTGGTGAGTGGACAAAGTTAAGAGAAAATGTCGCACATTATTTAAATACCATACTACATACTGACTACATACTTTATATGTGAGGGCATGGTTACCTTAGTACCTAGAGGTGTCTGTCAATATATGTCTGTGACCCTTCGTGGATTCGACGGTGGGCAGAAAGGGATCGCCTCCACTGGCTATCCAGTACTAATACCACTCAACCAGTGACTGCACCTCCAGCTTTGTCACTAAACTAGCAATATGGCGTCCAAATTCGTCATCAAATTCATTGGCTGTGACATTGGCTGTAACATTGGCTGTAACATTGGCTGTGACATTGGTTGTGACATTGGCTGTGACATTGGCTGTGACATTGGCTGTAACATTGGCTGTGACATTGGCTGTGACATTGGCTGTGACATTCGCTGTAACATTGGCTGTGACATTGGCTGTGACATTGGCTGTGACATTGGCTGTGACATTGGCTGTGACATTGGTTGTGCCATTGGCTGTGACATTGGCTGTGACATTGGCTGTGACATTCGCTGTGACATTGGCTGTGACAATGGCTGTGACATTGGCTGTGACATTGGCTAGAGCTGGCTACATCACCCAATACCATTGTGTTGGGTGATGTCTCTGACCTGGATAGGCCTAACGTTAGGCGGGAAAGTATTAATGAGGAGAGCAGATGGTTACCTTGTATTGGTTTCAGGGCTTAGCGTCCCCGCGGCCCGGTCCTCGACTGGGCCTCCTGGTTGCTGGACTGGTCAAACAGGCTGTTGGACGCGGCTGCTCGCAGTCTGACGTATGAGTCACAGCCGAGTTGATCAGGTATCCTTTCGAGGTGCTTATCGAGTTCCCTCTAGAACACTGCGAGGGGTCGGCCAGTTATATACCTCCATACCGTTCATATACTGTACAAAGACAAACATTCCTGAGTGACTCCCGCGGCCAGAGGATCCATCAACTAAAGTGCGCCTGTGACAGGCCAATCAGCGCCCACCACACCGCTGTCAGCCCAATCATGTGTGATCTATATAACAATAACAAAAATCTTAGTTTACAATTTCGGTAACGCAAGGCAGTTCGAGCCCTGTGATTGGCTGATGCATCGACGTCATAGCTTTAGAGCATTTGGATTGGCTAGAAATCTGCCAATGATGACCAAATCCAGTTAATGTATTTTGCGAAGATTTTTTATATTGAGATTGAAGGGGAGATGGAGTAGGTTGGGGTGGAGAGGGAGAGAATAGGTGGAGGCGTCAGCGGGAGGGAGGGCGCGAGGCCGCCCATTATCACAACGTAATGCTTAAGTGGACCACGCGGCCCACAACCTAAGTTCTCACCCCCCATGCTCCCCATGAGTGTGGGGAGGTGTGTGGGGAGGGGTGTGGTGTGGGGAGGAGTGTGGGGTGGGGTGTGGGGAGGGGTGTGGGGAGAGGTGTGGGGAGGGGGTGTGGACAGGGGTGTGGGGAGGGGCGTGGGGAGGGGTGTGGGGAGGGGTGTGGGGAGGAGTGCGGGGAGGGGTGTGGGGAGGAGTTTTTTTTTTTTAACTTATTTCTGTGCTGCTAACAGGAGGAAACAGGAGAGGGAAAAAATGGCATCATAGATCAGTCTGCTACCTGGAAGAACTTCACCTGCTTGAGCAAGCCCGTGAGCTCCTGCCTGTAGAGAGGTTACCTCCCTGGGAGGATGACTCATGCAGGATTATCATCAATGAAATGGCAACGAAAAAATCCAACATGTTACCACAAGAAATGAGGCACAAGTATCTTGAGGAAATTTATAAAGAAGCCGGAGATGAACTAGATCAAATCTACACTGACGGGTCATCTAATCCTGTCAATGGCAGGGCTGGTGCAGCATACACTGTAATTAGGAATAATGCCTTTCAATGTAAGAACATAAAAACAAGGTAACTGCAGAAGGGCTATTAGCCCATACGAGGCAGCTCCTATTTATAACCACCCATTCCCACTCATATGCATGTCCAGCTCACGCTTGAAACAATCAAGGGACCCCACCTCCACCACGTTACACCGTAATTGGTTCCACAAATCAACAACCCTGTTACCGAACCAATATTTACCCAAGTCTTTCCTAAATCTGAATTTATCCAATTTATACCCATTGTTTCGAGTTCTGTCTTGTGTTGCTACTTTTAATACCCTATTAAAATTCCCCTTGTTATGTCCATTCATCCACTTGTAAACCTCTATCATGTCACCCCTAACTCTTCGCCTTTCCAGTGAATGCAGTTTAAGCTTTGTTAATCTTTCTTCACATGAAAGATTTCTAGAATAGAAAGACTAGACAAGACAAGAAAAGACTAGACTATTCCCAGAACTGAGAGGCATGAGTTACGAAGAAAGGCTGCGAGAAATGCACCTCACGACACTAGAAGACAGAAGAGTAAGGGGAGACATGATCACTACCTACAAAATCCTCAGGGGAATTGACAGGGTAGACAAGGATAAACTATTCAACACTGGTGGTACGCGAACAAGGGGACACAGGTGGAAGCTGAGTACCCAAATGAGCCACAGAGACGTTATCTTCTTGAGAGGTTATCTTGAGATGATTTCGGGGCATAGTGTTCCCGCGGCCCGGTTCTCGACCAGACATTCACCCCCAGGAAGCAGCCCGTGACAGCTGACTAACTCCCAGGTACCTATTTACTGCTAGGTAACAGGTGCATCAGGGTGAAAGAAACTCTGCCCATTGTTTCTCGCCGGCGTTCGGGATCGAACCCGGGACCACAGGATCACGCGTCCAGTGTTCTGTCCGCTCAGCCACCGGCTCCAGTTAAAGGAACTTTTTCAGTGTCAGAGTAGTTAACAGGTGGAATGCACTAGGAAGTGATGTGGTGGAGGCTGACTCCATACACAGTTTCAAGTGTAGATATGATAGAGCCCAGTAGGCTCAGGACCCTGTACACCAGTTGATTGACGGTTGAGAGGCGTGACCAAAAAGCCAAAGTTCAACACCCGCAAGCACAAATAGGTGAGTACACACACACACACACACACACACACACACACACACACACACACACACACACACACACACACACACACACACACACACACACACACACACACCTGGTGTGATTAATCCCCGCAGATCCTGACTGACAGCCTCAATTTGCCCTTCAATTAAAAAATGAAATACGGCGTAGCATTGTTGTGATGTTTGTGCGTTCATCTGTACGCACCTGTCCATACGCGTGTGGGGCGAGCCTCAGCTCCTGGTCCCGCCTCTCAGTCCTCAGTCAATACCAAGGGTAGGCGAGCCTCAGCTCCTGGTCCCGCCTCTCAGTCCTCAGTCAATACCAAGGGTAGGCGAGCCTCAGCTCCTGGTCCCGCCTCTCAGTCCTCAGTCAATACCAAGGGTAGGCGAGCCTCTTGTTTGTTATCACAGGTCTGGAAACTGTGGTGGACGTTGCCTCAGGTGCCTCACTGGTGAGGTTGTGTGTGTGGAGCAGTGTGCTGCCCGCCGGGTGACAGGTGAGTGTGGAGCAGTGTGCTGCCCGCCGGGTGACAGGTGGGTGTGGAGCAGTGTGCTGCGCGCCGGGTGACAGGTGAGTGTGGAGCAGAGTGCTGCCCGCCGGGTGACAGGTGAGTGTGGAGCAAAGTGCTGCCTGCCGGGTGACAGGTGAGTGTGGAGCAGTGTGCTGCCCCCCGGGTGACAGGTGGGTGTGGAGCAGTGTGCTGCCCGCCGGGTGACAGGTGAGTGTGGAGCAGTGTGCTGCCCGCCGGGTGACAGGTGAGTGTGGAGCAGAGTGCTGCCCGCCGGGTGACAGGTGAGTGTGGAGCAGAGTGCTGCCTGCCGGGTGACAGGTGAGTGTGGAGCAGTGTGCTGCCCGCCGGGTGACAGGTGGGTGTGGAGCAGTGTGCTGCCCGCCCAGTGACAGGTGAGTGTGGAGCAGAGTGCTGCCCGCCGGGTGACAGGTGGGTGTGGAGCAGTGTGCTGCCCGCCCAGTGACAGGTGAGTGTGGAGCAGTGTGCTGCCCGCCGGTTGACAGGTGGGTGTGGAGCAGTGTGCTGCCCGCCCAGTGACAGGTGAGTGTGGAGCAGAGTGCTGCCCGCCGGGTGACGCCCAGGCGCCATATAAACAAAACACAACGCCAGGAGCAGGAAACACAAATTACGCACTAACACACACCGAAGGACGAGGAAGTGTAAACAGAAGGAGAAGGCAATAATCGAATTATGCCATGGTAAAGTCAAGGATTCAACAAACCTGTTTACCGCCTACGATACTAGTTTTTGCGCGGAAGACATTGCCAGGAGAGGCGGCACTGGGGCGGCCGCCCCTGAGGGACAGAGGTTCATGAGACGTAGGCCCTCCGCCGCCCGACGCCTTACTGTGTATGACTTCTCGGCCTCCTGCTTACCTAAATCAGCAGTGTCAGTGGAGGAGCACACTCAGTATTATGCATGCTAGCGCCGGGCTACACATACTCTCATGCCATTACCTGTGATCGTCACTAGTGGACACAACCTCTCACCCTGCCACACGCACTAGTGGACACAACCTCTCACCCTGCCACACGCACTAGTGGACACAACCTCTCACCCTGCCACACACACTAGTGGACACAACCTCTCACCCTGCCATACACACTAGTGGACACAACCTCTCACCCTGCCACACGCACTAGTGGACACAACCTCTCACCCTGCCACACACACTAGTGGACACAACCTCTCACCCTGCCACACACACTAGTGGACACAACCTCTCACCCTGCCACACACACTAGTGGACACAACCGTTGATATTACAAAGCATGAACCTCATCATCACTATATGAAATGGAAACATTTGATGCAAGTTACCTCTGGCTCCGCCCTGTTGATCAATATGTTTGGCAACTCCATGGTGC
Source organism: Procambarus clarkii (assembly GCF_040958095.1). NCBI lineage: Eukaryota > Metazoa > Arthropoda > Malacostraca > Decapoda > Cambaridae > Procambarus > Procambarus clarkii. The sequence goes on along the minus strand of NC_091236.1, from coordinate 5,592,078 downwards.
AGCTTAAGCTAGGCTCTCATCAACAAGACTTGTTTCTATATAACCTGTTCTAACACCAGTACGTTCATTTACAAACTTACCCTTGAATAACATTTGAATACTTCATATAATGAACAAATAAACAACTCAAGCCTATGTCTTAACAAAATAAACAGAACCATAA